>NW_026697068.1:0-58839 GCF_030435755.1 Ochotona princeps | reverse complement strand
GGTGAAGGGCATATAGAAGAAGGATCAGCCGAGTGGTTCTTGTGGGAGAACAACTCCATTTGGCTCACTAACTTCACACACCATCAGGCTTCCAAGCAGCTCTCAAGGAAACTCAGTTTTCACACTCTATGCTTAGTGGTCTATGTGTGCATAGGACTGAAATGAAGCTTGGTCAGCAACCCACAGAAACGAATGCTCCACATGCGGGTTTCACATGCCACCAACTCCACATTCACAGGCAACTTCAGCGCCACAGCCGTTTTCAGATAGCCCTCAATGCAAAGGCTCTAGACGCAAATATTGGTGTGAGAGCTAATTCAATCAAGGAAACACTGCATGTTGGTGAAGGGCATATTGAAGAAGGATCAGCCGAGTGGTTCTTGTGGGAGAACAACTCCATTTGGCTCACTAACTTCACACACCATCAGGCTTCCAAGCAGCTCTCAAGGAAACTCAGTTTTCACACTCTATGCTTAGTGCCCTTTGTGTGCCTAGGACTGAAATGAAGCTTGGTCAGCATCCCACACAAACGAATGCTCCACATGCGGGTTTCACATGCCACCAACTCCACATTCACAGGCAACTTCAGCGCCACAGCCGTTTTCAGATAGCCCTCAATGCAAAGGCTCTAGACGCAAATATTGGTGTGAGAGCTAATTCAATCAAGGAAACACTGCATGTTGGTGAAGGGCATATTGAAGAAGGATCAGTCGAGTGGTTCTTGTGGGAGAACAACTCCATTTGGCTCACTAACTTCATACACCATCAGGCTTCCAAGCAGCTCTCAAGGAAACTCAATTTTCACACTCTATGCTTAGTGCCCTTTGAGTGCATTATCTAGGAATGAACTTGGTAGAGCATCCCACACAAACGAATGCTCCACATGCGGGTTTCACATGCCACCAACTCCACATTCACAGGCAACTTCAGCGCCACAGCCGTTTTCAGATAGCCCTCAATGCAAAGGCTCTAGACGCAAATATTGGTGTGAGAGCTAATTCAATCAAGGAAACACTGCATGTTGGTGAAGGGCATATTGAAGAAGGATCAGCCGAGTGGTTCTTGTGGGAGAACAACTCCATTTGGCTCACTAACTTCACACACCATCAGGCTTCCAAGCAGCTCTCAAGGAAACTCAGTTTTCACACTCTATGCTTAGTGCCCTTTGTATGGCTAGGACTGAAATGAACCTGGTAGAGCATCCCACACAAAAGAATGCTCCACATGCGGGTTTCACATGCCACCAACTCCAGATTCACAGGCAACTTCAGCGCCACAGCCGTTTTCAGATAGCCCTCAATGCAAAGGCTCTAGACGCAAATATTGGTGTGAGAGCTAATTCAATCAAGGAAACACTGCATGTTGGTGAAGGGCATATTGAAGAAGGATCAGCCGAGTGGTTCTTGTGGGAGAACAACTCCATTTGGCTCACTAACTTCACACACCATCAGGCTTCCAAGCAGCTCTCAAGGAAACTCAGTTTTCACACTCTATGTTTAGTGCCCTTTGAGTGCATTATCTAGGAATGAACCTGGTAGAGCATCCCACAGAAACGAATGCTCCACATGCGGGTTTCACATGCCACCAACTCCACATTCACAGGCAACTTCAGCGCCACAGCCGTTTTCAGATAGCCCTCAATGCAAAGGCTCTAGATGCAAATATTGGTGTGAGAGCTAATTCAATCAAGGAAACACTGCATGTTGGTGAAGGGCATATTGAAGAAGGATCAGCCGAGTGGTTCTTGTGGGAGAACAACTCCATTTGGCTCACTAACTTCACACACCATCAGGCTTCCAAGCAGCTCTCAAGGAAACTCAGTTTTCACACTCTATGTTTAGTGCCCTTTGAGTGCATTATCTAGGAATGAACCTGGTAGAGCATCCCACACAAACAAATGCTCCACATGCGGGTTTCACATGCCACCAACTCCACATTCACAGGCAACTTCAGCGCCACAGCCGTTTTCAGATAGCCCTCAATGCAAAGGCTCTAGACGCAAATATTGGTGTGAGAGCTAATTCAATCAAGGAAACACTGCATGTTGGTGAAGGGCATATTGAAGAAGGATCAGCCGAGTGGTTCTTGTGGGAGAACAACTCCATTTGGCTCACTAACTTCACACACCATCAGGCTTCCAAGCAGCTCTCAAGGAAACTCAGGTTTCACACTCTATGCTTAGTGCCCTTTGAGTGCATTATCTAGGAATGAACCTGGTAGAGCATCCCACACAAACGAATGCTCCACATGCGGGTTTCACATGCCACCAACTCCACATTCACAGGCAACTTCAGCGCCACAGCCGTTTTCAGATAGCCCTCAATGCAAAGGCTCTAGACGCAAATATTGGTGTGAGAGCTAATTCAATCAAGGAAACACTGCATGTTGGTGAAGGGCATATTGAAGAAGGATCAGCCGAGTGGTTCTTGTGGGAGAACAACTCCATTTGGCTCACTAACTTCACACACCATCAGGCTTCCAAGCAGCTCTCAAGGAAACTCAGTTTTCACACTCTATGCTTAGAGGTCTTTGTGTGCCTAGGACTGAAATGAAGCTTGGTCAGCATCCCACAGAAACGAATGCTCCACATGCGGGTTTCACATGCCACCAACTCCACATTCACAGGCAACTTCAGCGCCACAGCCGTTTTCAGATAGCCCTCAATGCAAAGGCTCTAGACGCAAATATTGGTGTGAGAGCTAATTCAATCAAGGAAACACTGCATGTTGGTGAAGGGCATATTGAAGAAGGATCAGCCGAGTGGTTCTTGTGGGAGAACAACTCCATTTGGCTCACTAACTTCACACACCATCAGGCTTCCAAGCAGCTCTCAAGGAAACTCAGTTTTCACACTCTATGCTTAGTGCCCTTTTTGTGCCTAGGACTGAAATGAAGCTTGGTCAGCATCCCACAGAAACGAATGCTCCACATGCGGGTTTCACATGCCACCAACTCCACATTCACAGGCAACTTCAGCGCCACAGCCGTTTTCAGATAGCCCTCAATGCAAAGGCTCTAGACGCAAATATTGGTGTGAGAGCTAATTCAATCAAGGAAACACTGCATGTTGGTGAAGGGCATATTAAAGAAGGATCAGCCGAGTGGTTCTTGTGGGAGAACAACTCCATTTGGCTCACTAACTTCACACACCATCAGGCTTCCAAGCAGCTCTCAAGGGAACTCAGTTTTCACACTCTATGCTTAGTGCCCTTAGTATGACTAGGACTGAAATGAAGCTTGGTCAGCATCCCACACAAACGAATGCTCCACATGCGGGTTTCACATGCCACCAACTCCACATTCACAGGCAACTGCAGCGCCACAGCCGTTTTCAGATAGTCCTCAAACCAAAGGCTCTAGACGCAAATATTGATGTGAGAGCTAATTCAATCAAGGAAACACTGCATGTTGGTGAAGGGCAAATAGAAGAACGATCAGTCAAGTGGTTCTTGTGGGAGAACAACTCCATTTGGCTCACTAACTTCACACACCATCAGGCTTCCAAGCAGCTCTCAAGGAAACTCAGTTTTCACACTCTATGCTTAGTGCCCTTTGTGTGCCTAGGACTGAAATGAAGCTTGGTCAGCATCCCACAGAAACGAATGCTCCACATGCGGGTTTCACATGCCACCAACTCCACATTCACAGACAACTTCAGCGCCACAGCCGTTTTCAGATAGCCCTCAATGCAAAGGCTCTAGACGCAACTATTGGTGTGAGAGCTAATTCAATCAAGGAAACACTGCATGTTGGTGAAGGGCATATTGAAGAAGGATCAGCCGAGTGGTTCTTGTGGGAGAACAACTCCATTTGGCTCACTAACTTCATACACCATCAGGCTTCCAAGCAGCTCTCAAGGAAACTCAGTTTTCACACTCTATGCTTAGTGCCCTTTGAGTGCATTATCTAGGAATGAACCTGGTAGAGCATCCCACACAAACGAATGCTCCACATGCGGGTTTCACATGCCACCAACTCCACATTCACAGGCAACTTCAGCGCCACAGCCGTTTTCAGATAGCCCTCAATGCAAAGGCTCTAGACGCAAATATTGGTGTGAGAGCTAATTCAATCAAGGAAACACTGCATGTTGGTGAAGGGCATATTGAAGAAGGATCAGCCGAGTGGTTCTTGTGGGAGAACAACTCCATTTGGCTCACTAACTTCACACACCATCAGGCTTCCAAGCAGCTCTCAAGGAAACTCAGTTTTCACACTCTATGCTTAGTGCCCTTTGTATGGCTAGGACTGAAATGAACCTGGTAGAGCATCCCACACAAACAAATGCTCCACATGCGGGTTTCACATGCCACCAACTCCACATTCACAGGCAACTTCAGCGCCACAGCCGTTTTCAGATAGCCCTCAATGCAAAGGCTCTAGACGCAAATATTGGTGTGAGAGCTAATTCAATCAAGGAAACACTGCATGTTGGTGAAGGGCATATTGAAGAAGGATCAGCCGAGTGGTTCTTGTGGGAGAACAACTCCATTTGGCTCACTAACTTCACACGCCATCAGGCTTCCAAGCAGCTCTCAAGGAAACTCAGTTTTCACACTCTATGCTTAGTGCCCTTTGAGTGCATTATCTAGGAATGAACCTGGTAGAGCATCCCACACAAACGAATGCTCCACATGCGGGTTTCACATGCCACCAACTCCACATTCACAGGCAACTTCAGCGCCACAGCCGTTTTCAGATAGCCCTCAATGCAAAGGCTGTAGACGCAAATATTAGTGTGAGAGGTAATTCAACCAAGGAAACACTGCATGTTGGTGAAGGGCATATTGAAGAAGGATCAGCCGAGTGGTTCTTGTGGGAGAACAACTCCATTTGGCTCACTAACTTCACACACCATCAGGCTTCCAAGCAGCTCTCAAGGAAACTCAGTTTTCACACTCTATGCTTAGTGCCCTTTGAGTGCATTATCTAGGAATGAACCTGGTAGAGCATCCCACACAAACGAATGCTCCACATGCGGGTTTCACATGCCACCAACTCCACATTCACAGGCAACTTCAGTGCCACAGCCGTTTTCAGATAGCCCTCAATGCAAAGGCTCTAGACGCAAATATTGGTGTGAGAGCTAATTCAATCAAGGAAACACTGCATGTTGGTGAAGGGCATATTGAAGAAGGATCAGCCGAGTGGTTCTTGTGGGAGAACAACTCCATTTGGCTCACTAACTTCACACACCATCAGGCTTCCAAGCAGCTCTCAAGGAAACTCAGTTTTCACACTCTATGTTTAGTGCCCTTTGAGTGCATTATCTAGGAATGAACCTGGTAGAGCATCCCACACAAAAGAATGCTCCACATGCGGGTTTCACATGCCACCAACTCCACATTCACAGGCAACTTCAGCGCCACAGCCGTTTTCAGATAGCCCTCAATGCAAAGGCTCTAGACGCAAATATTGGTGTGAGAGCTAATTCAATCAAGGAAACACTGCATGTTGGTGAAGGGCATATTGAAGAAGGATCAGCCGAGTGGTTCTTGTGGGAGAACAACTCCATTTGGCTCACTAACTTCACACACCATCAGGCTTCCAAGCAGCTCTCAAGGAAACTCAGTTTTCACACTCTATGCTTAGTGCCCTTTGAGTGCATTATCTAGGAATGAACCTGGTAGAGCATCCCACACAAACGAATGCTCCACATGCGGGTTTCACATGCCACCAACTCCACATTCACAGGCAACTTCAGCGCCACAGCCGTTTTCAGATAGCCCTCAATGCAAAGGCTCTAGACGCAAATATTGGTGTGAGAGCTAATTCAATCAAGGAAACACTGCATGTTGGTGAAGGGCATATTGAAGAAGGATCAGCCGAGTGGTTCTTGTGGGAGAACAACTCCATTGGGCTCACTAACTTCACACACCATCAGGCTTCCAAGCAGCTCTCAAGGAAACTCAGTTTTCACACTCTATGCTTAGTGCCCTTTGAGTGCATTATCTAGGAATGAACCTGGTAGAGCATCCCACACAAACGAATGCTCCACATGCGGGTTTCACATGCCACCAACTCCACATTCACAGGCAACTTCAGCGCCACAGCCGTTTTCAGATAGCCCTCAATGCAAAGGCTGTAGACGCAAATATTAGTGTGAGAGGTAATTCAACCAAGGAAACACTGCATGTTGGTGAAGGGCATATTGAAGAAGGATCAGCCGAGTGGTTCTTGTGGGAGAACAACTCCATTTGGCTCACTAACTTCACACACCATCAGGCTTCCAAGCAGCTCTCAAGGAAACTCAGTTTTCACACTCTATGCTTAGTGCCCTTTGAGTGCATTATCTAGGAATGAACCTGGTAGAGCATCCCACACAAACGAATGCTCCACATGCGGGTTTCACATGCCACCAACTCCACATTCACAGGCAACTTCAGCGCCACAGCCGTTTTCAGATAGCCCTCAATGCAAAGGCTCTAGACGTAAATATTGGTGTGAGAGCTAATTCAATCAAGGAAACACTGCATGTTGGTGAAGGGCATATTGAAGAAGGATCAGCCGAGTGGTTCTTGTGGGAGAACAACTCCATTTGGCTCACTAACTTCACACACCATCAGGCTTCCAAGCAGCTCTCAAGGAAACTCAGTTTTCACACTCTATGTTTAGTGCCCTTTGAGTGCATTATCTAGGAATGAACCTGGTAGAGCATCCCACACAAAAGAATGCTCCACATGCGGGTTTCACATGCCACCAACTCCACATTCACAGGCAACTTCAGCGCCACAGCCGTTTTCAGATAGCCCTCAATGCAAAGGCTCTAGAGGCAAATATTGGTGTGAGAGCTAATTCAATCAAGGAAACACTGCATGTTGGTGAAGGGCATATTGAAGAAGGATCAGCCGAGTGGTTCTTGTGGGAGAACAACTCCATTTGGCTCACTAACTTCACACACCATCAGGCTTCCAAGCAGCTCTCAAGGAAACTCAGTTTTCACACTCTATGCTTAGTGCCCTTTGAGTGCATTATCTAGGAATGAACCTGGTAGAGCATCCCACACAAACGAATGCTCCACATGCGGGTTTCACATGCCACCAACTCCACATTCACAGGCAACTTCAGCGCCACAGCCGTTTTCAGATAGCCCTCAATGCAAAGGCTCTAGACGTAAATATTGGTGTGAGAGCTAATTCAATCAAGGAAACACTGCATGTTGGTGAAGGGCATATTGAAGAAGGATCAGCCGAGTGGTTCTTGTGGGAGAACAACTCCATTTGGCTCACTAACTTCACACACCATCAGGCTTCCAAGCAGCTCTCAAGGAAACTCAGTTTTCACACTCTATGTTTAGTGCCCTTTGAGTGCATTATCTAGGAATGAACCTGGTAGAGCATCCCACACAAAAGAATGCTCCACATGCGGGTTTCACATGCCACCAACTCCACATTCACAGGCAACTTCAGCGCCACAGCCGTTTTCAGATAGCCCTCAATGCAAAGGCTCTAGAGGCAAATATTGGTGTGAGAGCTAATTCAATCAAGGAAACACTGCATGTTGGTGAAGGGCATATTGAAGAAGGATCAGCCGAGTGGTTCTTGTGGGAGAACAACTCCATTTGGCTCACTAACTTCACACACCATCAGGCTTCCAAGCAGCTCTCAAGGGAACTCAGTTTTCACACTCTATGCTTAGTGCCCTTTGAGTGCATTATCTAGGAATGAACCTGGTAGAGCATCCCACACAAACGAATGCTCCACATGCGGGTTTCACATGCCACCAACTCCACATTCACAGGCAACTTCAGCGCCACAGCAGTTTTCAGATAGCCCTCAATGCAAAGGCTCTAGACGCAAATATTAGTGTGAGAGCTAATTCAATCAAGGAAACACTGCATGTTGGTGAAGGGCATATTGAAGAAGGATCAGCCGAGTGGTTCTTGTGGGAGAACAACTCCATTTGGCTCACTAACTTCACACACCATCAGGCTTCCAAGCAGCTCTCAAGGAAACTCAGTTTTCACACTCTATGCTTAGTGCCGTTTGTATGGCTAGGACTGAAATGAACCTGGTAGAGCATCCCACACAAACGAATGCTCAACATGCGGGTTTCAAATGCCACCAACTCCACATTCACAGGCAACTTCAGCGCCACAGCCGTTTTCAGATAGCCCTCAATGCAAAGGCTCTAGACGCAAATATTGGGGTGAGAGCTAATTCAATCAAGGAAACACTGCATGTTGGTGAAGGGCATATTGAAGAAGGATCAGCCGAGTGGTTCTTGTGGGAGAACAACTCCATTTGGCTCACTAACTTCACACACCATCAGGCTTCCAAGCAGCTCTCAAGGAAACTCAGTTTTCACACTCTATGTTTAGTGCCCTTTGAGTGCATTATCTAGGAATGAACCTGGTAGAGCATCCCACACAAACGAATGCTCCACATGCGGGTTTCACATGCCACCAACTCCACATTCACAGGCAACTTCAGCGCCACAGCCGTTTTCAGATAGCCCTCAATGCAAAGGCTCTAGACGCAAATATTGGTGTGAGAGCTAATTCAATGAAGGAAACACTGCATGTTGGTGAAGGGCATATTGAAGAAGGATCTGCCAAGTGGTTCTTGTGGGAGAACAACTCCATTTGGCTCACTAACTTCACACACCATCAGGCTTCCAAGCAGCTCTCAAGGAAACTCAGTTTTCACACTCTATGCTTAGTGCCCTTTGAGTGCATTATCTAGGAATGAACCTGGTAGAGCATCCCACACAAACGAATGCTCCACATGCGGGTTTCACATGCCACCAACTCCAGATTCACAGGCAACTTCAGCGCCACAGCCGTTTTCAGATAGCCCTCAATGCAAAGGCTCTAGACGCAAATATTTGTGTGAGAGCTAATTCAATCAAGGAAACACTGCATGTTGGTGAAGGGCATATTGAAGAAGGATCAGCCGAGTGGTTCTTGTGGGAGAACAACTCCATTTGGCTCACTAACTTCACACACCATCAGGCTTCCAAGCAGCTCTCAAGGGAACTCAGTTTTCACACTCTATGCTTAGTGCCCTTTGTGTCTAGGACTGAAATGAAGCTAGGTCAGCATCCCACACAAACGAATGCTCCACATGCGGGTTTCACATGCCACCAACTCCACATTCACAGGCAACTTCAGCGCCACAGCCGTTTTCAGATAGCCCTCAATGCAAAGGCTCTAGACGCAAATATTGGTGTGAGAGCTAATTCAATCAAGGAAACACTGCATGTTGGTGAAGGGCATATTGAAGAAGGATCAGCCGAGTGGTTCTTGTGGGAGAACAACTCCATTTGGCTCACTAACTTCACACACCATCAGGCTTCCAAGCAGCTCTCAAGGAAACTCAGTTTTCACACTCTATGCTTAGTGCCCTTTGTGTGCCTAGGACTGAAATGAAGCTTGGTCAGCATCCCACACAAACGAATGCTCCACATGCGGGTTTCACATGCCACCAACTCCACATTGACAGGCAACTTCAGCGCCACAGCCGTTTTCAGATAGCCCTCAATGCAAAGGCTCTAGACGCAAATATTGGTGTGAGAGCTAATTCAATCAAGGAAACACTGCATGTTGGTGAAGGGCATATTGAAGAAGGATCAGCCGAGTGGTTCTTGTGGGAGAACAACTCCATTTGGCTCACTAACTTCACACACCATCAGGCTTCCAAGCAGCTCTCAAGGAAACTCAGTTTTCACACTCTATGCTTAGTGCCCTTTGAGTGCATTATCTAGGAATGAACCTGGTAGAGCATCCCACACAAACGAATGCTCCACATGCGGGTTTCACATGCCACCAACTCCACATTCACAGGCAACTTCAGCGCCACAGCAGTTTTCAGATAGCCCTCAATGCAAAGGCTCTAGACGCAAATATTAGTGTGAGAGCTAATTCAATCAAGGAAACACTGCATGTTGGTGAAGGGCATATTGAAGAAGGATCAGCCGAGTGGTTCTTGTGGGAGAACAACTCCATTTGGCTCACTAACTTCACACACCATCAGGCTTCCAAGCAGCTCTCAAGGAAACTCAGTTTTCACACTCTATGCTTAGTGCCGTTTGTATGGCTAGGACTGAAATGAACCTGGTAGAGCATCCCACACAAACGAATGCTCAACATGCGGGTTTCAAATGCCACCAACTCCACATTCACAGGCAACTTCAGCGCCACAGCCGTTTTCAGATAGCCCTCAATGCAAAGGCTCTAGACGCAAATATTGGGGTGAGAGCTAATTCAATCAAGGAAACACTGCATGTTGGTGAAGGGCATATTGAAGAAGGATCAGCCGAGTGGTTCTTGTGGGAGAACAACTCCATTTGGCTCACTAACTTCACACACCATCAGGCTTCCAAGCAGCTCTCAAGGAAACTCAGTTTTCACACTCTATGTTTAGTGCCCTTTGAGTGCATTATCTAGGAATGAACCTGGTAGAGCATCCCACACAAACGAATGCTCCACATGCGGGTTTCACATGCCACCAACTCCACATTCACAGGCAACTTCAGCGCCACAGCCGTTTTCAGATAGCCCTCAATGCAAAGGCTCTAGACGCAAATATTGGTGTGAGAGCTAATTCAATGAAGGAAACACTGCATGTTGGTGAAGGGCATATTGAAGAAGGATCTGCCAAGTGGTTCTTGTGGGAGAACAACTCCATTTGGCTCACTAACTTCACACACCATCAGGCTTCCAAGCAGCTCTCAAGGAAACTCAGTTTTCACACTCTATGCTTAGTGCCCTTTGAGTGCATTATCTAGGAATGAACCTGGTAGAGCATCCCACACAAACGAATGCTCCACATGCGGGTTTCACATGCCACCAACTCCAGATTCACAGGCAACTTCAGCGCCACAGCCGTTTTCAGATAGCCCTCAATGCAAAGGCTCTAGACGCAAATATTTGTGTGAGAGCTAATTCAATCAAGGAAACACTGCATGTTGGTGAAGGGCATATTGAAGAAGGATCAGCCGAGTGGTTCTTGTGGGAGAACAACTCCATTTGGCTCACTAACTTCACACACCATCAGGCTTCCAAGCAGCTCTCAAGGGAACTCAGTTTTCACACTCTATGCTTAGTGCCCTTTGTGTCTAGGACTGAAATGAAGCTAGGTCAGCATCCCACACAAACGAATGCTCCACATGCGGGTTTCACATGCCACCAACTCCACATTCACAGGCAACTTCAGCGCCACAGCCGTTTTCAGATAGCCCTCAATGCAAAGGCTCTAGACGCAAATATTGGTGTGAGAGCTAATTCAATCAAGGAAACACTGCATGTTGGTGAAGGGCATATTGAAGAAGGATCAGCCGAGTGGTTCTTGTGGGAGAACAACTCCATTTGGCTCACTAACTTCACACACCATCAGGCTTCCAAGCAGCTCTCAAGGAAACTCAGTTTTCACACTCTATGCTTAGTGCCCTTTGTGTGCCTAGGACTGAAATGAAGCTTGGTCAGCATCCCACACAAACGAATGCTCCACATGCGGGTTTCACATGCCACCAACTCCACATTGACAGGCAACTTCAGCGCCACAGCCGTTTTCAGATAGCCCTCAATGCAAAGGCTCTAGACGCAAATATTGGTGTGAGAGCTAATTCAATCAAGGAAACACTGCATGTTGGTGAAGGGCATATTGAAGAAGGATCAGCCAAGTGGTTCTTGTGGGAGAACAACTCCATTTGGCTCACTAACTTCACACACCATCAGGCTTCCAAGCAGCTCTCAAGGAAACTGTTTTCACACTCTATGCTTAGTGCCCTTTGAGTGTATTATCTAGTAATGAACCTGGTAGAGCATCCCACACAAACGAATGCTCCACATGCGGGTTTCACATGCCACCAACTCCGCATTCACAGGCAACTTCAGCGCCACAGCCGTTTTCAGATAGCCCTCAATGCAAAGGCTCTAGACGCAAATATTGGTGTGAGAGCTAATTCAATCAAGGAAACACTGCATGTTGGTGAAGGGCATATTGAAGAAGGATCAGCCGAGTGGTTCTTGTGGGAGAACAACTCCATTTGGCTCACTAACTTCACACACCATCAGGCTTCCAAGCAGCTCTCAAGGAAACTCAATTTTCACACTCTATGCTTAGTGCCCTTTGTGTGCCTAGGACTGAAATGAAGCTTGGTCAGCATCCCACACAAACGAATGCTCCACATGTGGGTTTCACATGCCACCAACTCCACATTCACAGGCAACTTCAGCGCCACAGCCGTTTTCAGATAGCCCTCAAAGCAAAGGCTCTAGACGCAAATATTGGTGTGAGAGCTAATTCAATCAAGGAAACACTGCATGTTGGTGAAGGGCATATTGAAGAAGGATCAGCCGAGTGGTTCTTGTGGGAGAACAACTCCATTTGGCTCACTAACTTCACACACCATCAGGCTTCCAAGCAGCTCTCAAGGAAACTCAGTTTTCACACTCTATGCTTAGTGCCCTTTGTGTGCCTAGGACTGAAATGAAGCTTGGTCAGCATCCCACACAAACGAATGCTCCACATGCGGGGTTCACATGCCACCAACTCCACATTCACAGGCAACTTCAGCGCCACAGCCGTTTTCAGATAGCCCTCAATGCAAAGGCTCTAGACGCAAATATTGGTGTGAGAGCTAATTCAATCAAGGAAACACTGCATGTTGGTGAAGGGCATATTGAAGAAGGATCAGCCGAGTGGTTCTTGTGGGAGAACAACTCCATTTGGCTCACTAACTTCACACACCATCAGGCTTCCAAGCAGCTCTCAAGGAAACTCAGTTTTCACACTCTATGCTTAGTGCCCTTTGTATGGCAAGGACTGAAATGAACCTGGTAGAGCATCCCACACAAACGAATGCTCCACATGCGGGTTTCACATGCCACCAACTCCACATTCACAGGCAACTTCAGCGCCACAGCCGTTTTCAGATAGCCCTCAATGCAAAGGCTCTAGACGCAAATATTGGTGTGAGAGCTAATTCAATCAAGGAAACACTGCATGTTGGTGAAGGGCATATTGAAGAAGGATCAGCCGAGTGGTTCTTGTGGGAGAACAACTCCATTTGGCTCACTAACTTCACACACCATCAGGCTTCCAAGCAGCTCTCAAGGAAACTCAGTTTTCACACTCTATGCTTAGTGCCCTTTGAGTGCATTATCTAGGAATGAACCTGGTAGAGCATCCCACACAAACGAATGCTCCACATGCGGGTTTCACATGCCACCAACTCCAGATTCACAGGCAACTTCAGCGCCACAGCCGTTTTCAGATAGCCCTCAATGCAAAGGCTCTAGACGCAAATATTGGTGTGAGAGCTAATTCAATCAAGGAAACACTGCATGTTGGTGAAGGGCATATTGAAGAAGGATCAGCCGAGTGGTTCTTGTGGGAGAACAACTCCATTTGGCTCACTAACTTCACACACCATCAGGCTTCCAAGCAGCTCTCAAGGAAACTCAGTTTTCACACTCTATGCTTAGTGCCCTTTGTGTGCCTAGGACTGAAATGAAGCTTGGTCAGCATCCCACACAAACGAATGCTCCACATGCGGGTTTCACATGCCACCAACTCCACATTCACAGGCAACTTCAGCGCCACAGCCGTTTTCAGATAGCCCTCAATGCAAAGGCTCTAGACGCAAATATTGGTGTGAGAGCTAATTCAATCAAGGAAACACTGCATGTTGGTGAAGGGCATATTGAAGAAGGATCAGCCGAGTGGTTCTTGTGGGAGAACAACTCCATTTGGCTCACTAACTTCACACACCATCAGGCTTCCAAGCAGCTCTCAAGGAAACTCAGTTTTCACACTCTATGCTTAGTGCCCTTTGAGTGCATTATCTAGGAATGAGCCTGGTAGAGCATCCCACACAAACGAATGCTTCACATGCGGGTTTCACATGCCACCAACTCCACATTCACAGGCAACTTTAGCGCCACAGCCGTTTTCAGATAGCCCTCAATGCAAAGGCTCTAGACGCAAATATTGGTGTGAGAGCTAATTCAATCAAGGAAACACTGCATGTTGGTGAAGGGCATATTGAAGAAGGATCAGCCGAGTGGTTCTTGTGGGAGAACAACTCCATTTGGCTCACTAACTTCACACACCATCAGGCTTCCAAGCAGCTCTCAAGGAAACTCAGTTTTCACACTCTATGCTTAGTGCTCTTTGTGTGGCTAGGACTGAAATGAAGCTTGGTCAGCATCCCACACAAACGAATGCTCCACATGCGGGTTTCACATGCCACCAACTCCACATTCACAGGCAACTTCAGCGCCACAGCCGTTTTCAGATAGCCCTCAATTGAAAGGCTCTAGACGCAAATATTGGTGTGAGAGCTAATTCAATCAAGGAAACACTGCATGTTGGTGAAGGGCATATTGAAGAAGGATCAGCCGAGTGGTTCTTGTGGGAGAACAACTCCATTTGGCTCACTAACTTCACACACCATCAGGCTTCCAAGCAGCTCTCAAGGAAACTCAGTTTTCACACTCTATGCTTAGTGCCCTTTGTGTGCCTAGGACTGAAATGAAGCTTGGTCAGCATCCCACACAAACGAATGCTCCACATGCGGGTTTCACATGCCACCAACTCCACATTCACAGGCAACTTCAGCGCCACAGCCGTTTTCAGATAGCCCTCAATGCAAAGGCTCTAGACGCAAATATTGGTGTGAGAGCTAATTCAATCAAGGAAACACTGCATGTTGGTGAAGGGCATATTGAAGAAGGATCAGCCAAGTGGTTCTTGTGGGAGAACAACTCCATTGGCTCACTAACTTCACACACCATCAGGCTTCCAAGCAGCTCTCAAGGAAACTCAGTTTTCACACTCTATGCTTAGTGCCCTTTGAGTGCATTATCTAGGAATGAACCTGGTAGAGCATCCCACACAAACGAATGCTCCACATGCGGGTTTCACATGCCACCAACTCCGCATTCACAGGCAACTTCAGCGCCACAGCCGTTTTCAGATAGCCCTCAATGCAAAGGCTCTAGACGCAAATATTGGTGTGAGAGCTAATTCAATCAAGGAAACACTGCATGTTGGTGAAGGGCATATTGAAGAAGGATCAGCCGAGTGGTTCTTGTGAGAGAACAACTCCATTTGGCTCACTAACTTCACACACCATCAGGCTTCCAAGCAGCTCTCAAGGAAACTCAATTTTCACACTCTATGCTTAGTGCCCTTTGAGTGCATTATCTAGGAATGAACCTGGTAGAGCATCCCACACAAACGAATGCTCCACATGCGGGTTTCACATGCCACCAACTCCAGATTCACAGGCAACTTCAGCGCCACAGCCGTTTTCAGATAGCCCTCAATGCAAAGGCTCTAGACGCAAATATTTGTGTGAGAGCTAATTCAATCAAGGAAACACTGCATGTTGGTGAAGGGCATATTGAAGAAGGATCAGCCGAGTGGTTCTTGTGGGAGAACAACTCCATTTGGCTCACTAACTTCACACACCATCAGGCTTCCAAGCAGCTCTCAAGGGAACTCAGTTTTCACACTCTATGCTTAGTGCCCTTTGTGTCTAGGATTGAAATGAAGCTAGGTCAGCATCCCACACAAACGAATGCTCCACATGCGGGTTTCACATGCCACCAACTCCACATTCACAGGCAACTTCAGCGCCACAGCCGTTTTCAGATAGCCCTCAATGCAAAGGCTCTAGACGCAAATATTGGTGTGAGAGCTAATTCAATCAAGGAAACACTGCATGTTGGTGAAGGGCATATTGAAGAAGGATCAGCCGAGTGGTTCTTGTGGGAGAACAACTCCATTTGGCTCACTAACTTCACACACCATCAGGCTTCCAAGCAGCTCTCAAGGAAACTCAGTTTTCACACTCTATGCTTAGTGCCCTTTGAGTGCATTATCTAGGAATGAACCTGGTAGAGCATCCCACACAAACGAATGCTCCACATGCGGGTTTCACATGCCACCAACTCCAGATTCACAGGCAACTTCAGCGCCACAGCCGTTTTCAGATAGCCCTCAATGCAAAGGCTCTAGACGCAAATATTGGTGTGAGAGCTAATTCAATCAAGGAAACACTGCATGTTGGTGAAGGGCATATTGAAGAAGGATCAGCCGAGTGGTTCTTGTGGAGAACAACTCCATTTGGCTCACTAACTTCACACACCATCAGGCTTCCAAGCAGCTCTCAAGGAAACTCAGTTTTCACACTCTATGCTTAGTGCCCTTTGTGTGCCTAGGACTGAAATGAAGCTTGGTCAGCATCCCACACAAACGAATGCTCCACATGCGGGTTTCACATGCCACCAACTCCACATTCACAGGCAACTTCAGCGCCACAGCCGTTTTCAGATAGCCCTCAATGCAAAGGCTCTAGACGCAAATATTGGTGTGAGAGCTAATTCAATCAAGGAAACACTGCATGTTGGTGAAGGGCATATTGAAGAAGGATCAGCCGAGTGGTTCTTGTGGGAGAACAACTCCATTTGGCTCACTAACTTCACACACCATCAGGCTTCCAAGCAGCTCTCAAGGAAACTCAGTTTTCACACTCTATGCTTAGTGCCCTTTGAGTGCATTATCTAGGAATGAACCTGGTAGAGCATCCCACACAAACGAATGCTCCACATGCGGGTTTCACATGCCACCAACTCCACATTCACAGGCAACTTCAGCGCCACAGCCGTTTTCAGATAGCCCTCAATGCAAAGGCTCTAGACGCAAATATTGGTGTGAGAGCTAATTCAATCAAGGAAACACTGCATGTTGGTGAAGGGCATATTGAAGAAGGATCAGCCGAGTGGTTCTTGTGGGAGAACAACTCCATTTGGCTCACTAACTTCACACACCATCAGGCTTCCAAGCAGCTCTCAAGGAAACTCAGTTTTCACACTCTATGCTTAGTGCCCTTTGAGTGCATTATCTAGGAATGAACCTGGTAGAGCATCCCACACAAACGAATGCTCCACATGCGGGTTTCACATGCCACCAACTCCACATTCACAGACAACTTCAGCGCCACAGCCGTTTTCAGATAGCCCTCAATGCAAAGGCTCTAGACGCAAATATTGGTGTGAGAGCTAATTCAATCAAGGAAACACTGCATGTTGGTGAAGGGCATATTGAAGAAGGATCAGCCGAGTGGTTCTTGTGGGAGAACAACTCCATTTGGCTCACTAACTTCACACACCATCAGGCTTCCAAGCAGCTCTCAAGGAAACTCAGTTTTCACACTCTATGCTTAGTGCCCTTTGAGTGCATTATCTAGGAATGAGCCTGGTAGAGCATCCCACACAAACGAATGCTTCACATGCGGGTTTCACATGCCACCAACTCCACATTCACAGGCAACTTCAGCGCCACAGCCGTTTTCAGATAGCCCTCAATGCAAAGGCTCTAGACGCAAATATTGGTGTGAGAGCTAATTCAATCAAGGAAACACTGCATGTTGGTGAAGGGCATATTGAAGAAGGATCAGACAAGTGGTTCTTGTGGGAGAACAACTCCATTTGGCTCACTAACTTCACACACCATCAGGCTTCCAAGCAGCTCTCAAGGAAACTCAGTTTTCACACTCTATGCTTAGTGCCCTTTGAGTGCATGATCTAGGAATGAACCTGGTAGAGCATCCCACACAAACGAATGCTCCACATGCGGGTTTCACATGCCACCAACTCCAGATTCACAGGCAACTTCAGCGCCACAGCCGTTTTCAGATAGCCCTCAATGCAAAGGCTCTAGACGCAAATATTGGTGTGAGAGCTAATTCAATCAAGGAAACACTGCATGTTGGTGAAGGGCATATTGAAGAAGGATCAGCCGAGTGGTTCTTGTGGGAGAACAACTCCATTTGGCTCACTAACTTCACACACCATCAGGCTTCCAAGCAGCTCTCAAGGAAACTCAGTTTTCACACTCTATGCTTAGTGCTCTTTGTGTGGCTAGGACTGAAATGAAGCTTGGTCAGCATCCCACACAAACGAATGCTCCACATGCGGGTTTCACATGCCACCAACTCCACATTGACAGGCAACTTCAGCGCCACAGCCGTTTTCAGATAGCCCTCAATTGAAAGGCTCTAGACGCAAACATTGGTGTGAGAGCTAATTCAATCAAGGAAACACTGCATGTTGGTGAAGGGCATATTGAAGAAGGATCAGCCGAGTGGTTCTTGTGGGAGAACAACTCCATTTGGCTCACTAACTTCACACACCATCAGGCTTCCAAGCAGCTCTCAAGGAAACTCAGTTTTCATACTCTATGCTTAGTGCCCTTTGTGTGCCTAGGACTGAAATGAAGCTTGGTCAGCATCCCACACAAACGAATGCTCCACATACGGGTTTCACATGCCACCAACTCCACATTCACAGGCAACTTCAGCGCCACAGCCGTTTTCAGATAGCCCTCAATGCAAAGGCTCTAGACGCAAATATTGGTGTGAGAGCTAATTCAATCAAGGAAACACTGCATGTTGGTGAAGGGCATATTGAAGAAGGATCAGCCAAGTGGTTCTTGTGGGAGAACAACTCCATTTGGCTCACTAACTTCACACACCATCAGGCTTCCAAGCAGCTCTCAAGGAAACTCAGTTTTCACACTCTATGCTTAGTGCCCTTTGAGTGCATTATCTAGGAATGAACCTGGTAGAGCATCCCACACAAACGAATGCTCCACATGCGGGTTTCACATGCCACCAACTCCGCATTCACAGGCAACTTCAGCGCCACAGCCGTTTTCAGATAGCCCTCAATGCAAAGGCTCTAGACGCAAATATTGGTGTGAGAGCTAATTCAATCAAGGAAACACTGCATGTTGGTGAAGGGCATATTGAAGAAGGATCAGCCGAGTGGTTCTTGTGAGAGAACAACTCCATTTGGCTCACTAACTTCACACACCATCAGGCTTCCAAGCAGCTCTCAAGGAAACTCAATTTTCACACTCTATGCTTAGTGCCCTTTGAGTGCATTATCTAGGAATGAACCTGGTAGAGCATCCCACACAAACGAATGCTCCACATGCGGGTTTCACATGCCACCAACTCCAGATTCACAGGCAACTTCAGCGCCACAGCCGTTTTCAGATAGCCCTCAATGCAAAGGCTCTAGACGCAAATATTGGTGTGAGAGCTAATTCAATCAAGGAAACACTGCATGTTGGTGAAGGGCATATTGAAGAAGGATCAGCCGAGTGGTTCTTGTGGGAGAACAACTCCATTTGGCTCACTAACTTCACACACCATCAGGCTTCCAAGCAGCTCTCAAGGGAACTCAGTTTTCACACTCTATGCTTAGTGCCCTTTGTGTCTAGGACTGAAATGAAGCTATGTCAGCATCCCACACAAACGAATGCTCCACATGCGGGTTTCACATGCCACCAACTCCACATTCACAGGCAACTTCAGCGCCACAGCCGTTTTCAGATAGCCCTCAATGCAAAGGCTCTAGACGCAAATATTGGTGTGAGAGCTAATTCAATCAAGGAAACACTGCATGTTGGTGAAGGGCATATTGAAGAAGGATCAGCCGAGTGGTTCTTGTGGGAGAACAACTCCATTTGGCTCACTAACTTCACACACCATCAGGCTTCCAAGCAGCTCTCAAGGAAACTCAGTTTTCACACTCTATGCTTAGTGCCCTTTGAGTGCATTATCTAGGAATGAGCCTGGTAGAGCATCCCACACAAACGAATGCTTCACATGCGGGTTTCACATGCCACCAACTCCACATTCACAGGCAACTTCAGCGCCACAGCCGTTTTCAGATAGCCCTCAATGCAAAGGCTCTAGACGCAAATATTGGTGTGAGAGCTAATTCAATCAAGGAAACACTGCATGTTGGTGAAGGGCATATTGAAGAAGGATCAGCCGAGTGGTTCTTGTGGGAGAACAACTCCATTTGGCTCACTAACTTCACACACCATCAGGCTTCCAAGCAGCTCTCAAGGAAACTCAGTTTTCACACTCTATGCTTAGTGCCCTTTGAGTGCATTATCTAGGAATGAACCTGGTAGAGCATCCCACACAAACGAATGCTCCACATGCGGGTTTCACATGCCACCAACTCCACATTCACAGGCAACTTCAGCGCCACAGCCGTTTTCAGATAGCCCTCAATGCAAAGGCTCTAGATGCAAATATTGGTGTGAGAGCTAATTCAATCAAGGAAACACTGCATGTTGGTGAAGGGCATATTGAAGAAGGATCAGCCGAGTGGTTCTTGTGGGAGAACAACTCCATTTGGCTCACTAACTTCACACACCATCAGGCTTCCAAGCAGCTCTCAAGGAAACTCAGTTTTCACACTCTATGCTTAGTGCCCTTTGAGTGCATTATCTAGGAATGAACCTGGTAGAGCATCCCACACAAACGAATGCTCCACATGCGGGTTTCACATGCCACCAACTCCAGATTCACAGGCAACTTCAGCGCCACAGCCGTTTTCAGATAGCCCTCAATGCAAAGGCTCTAGACGCAAATATTGGTGTGAGAGCTAATTCAATCAAGGAAACACTGCATGTTGGTGAAGGGCATATTGAAGAAGGATCAGACAAGTGGTTCTTGTGGGAGAACAACTCCATTTGGCTCACTAACTTCACACACCATCAGGCTTCCAAGCAGCTCTCAAGGAAACTCAGGTTTCACACTCTATGCTTAGTGCCCTTTGAGTGCATTATCTAGGAATGAACCTGGTAGAGCATCCCACACAAACGAATGCTCCACATGCGGGTTTCACATGCCACCAACTCCAGATTCACAGGCAACTTCAGCGCCACAGCCGTTTTCAGATAGCCCTCAATGCAAAGGCTCTAGACGCAAATATTGGTGTGAGAGCTAATTCAATCAAGGAAACACTGCATGTTGGTGAAGGGCATATTGAAGAAGGATCAGCCGAGTGGTTCTTGTGGGAGAACAACTCCATTTGGCTCACTAACTTCACACACCATCAGGCTTCCAAGCAGCTCTCAAGGAAACTCAGTTTTCACACTCTATGCTTAGTGCCCTTTGTGTGCCTAGGACTGAAATGAAGCTTGGTCAGCATCCCACACACAAACGAATGCTCCACATGCGGGTTTCACATGCCACCAACTCCACATTCACAGGCAACTTCAGCGCCACAGCCGTTTTCAGATAGCCCTCAAAGCAAAGGCTCTAGACGCAAATATTGGTGTGAGAGCTAATTCAATCAAGGAAACACTGCATGTTGGTGAAGGGCATATTGAAGAAGGATCAGCCGAGTGGTTCTTGTGGGAGAACAACTCCATTTGGCTCACTAACTTCACACACCATCAGGCTTCCAAGCAGCTCTCAAGGAAACTCAGTTTTCACACTCTATGCTTAGTGCCCTTTGTGTGCCTAGGACTGAAATGAAGCTTGGTCAGCATCCCACACAGAAACGAATGCTCCACATGCGGGTTTCACATGCCACCAACTCCACATTCACAGGCAACTTCAGCGCCACAGCCGTTTTCAGATAGCCCTCAATGCAAAGGCTCTAGACGCAAATATTGGTGTGAGAGCTAATTCAATCAAGGAAACACTGCATGTTGGTGAAGGGCATATTGAAGAAGGATCAGCCGAGTGGTTCTTGTGGGAGAACAACTCCATTTGGCTCACTAACTTCACACACCATCAGGCTTCCAAGCAGCTCTCAAGGAAACTCAGTTTTCACACTCTATGCTTAGTGCTCTTTGTGTGGCTAGGACTGAAATGATGCTTGGTCAGCATCCCACACAAACGAATGCTCCACATGCGGGTTTCACATGCCACCAACTCCACATTGACAGGCAACTTCAGCGCCACAGCCGTTTTCAGATAGCCCTCAATTGAAAGGCTCTAGACGCAAATATTGGTGTGAGAGCTAATTCAATCAAGGAAACACTGCATGTTGGTGAAGGGCATATTGAAGAAGGATCAGCCGAGTGGTTCTTGTGGGAGAACAACTCCATTTGGCTCACTAACTTCACACACCATCAGGCTTCCAAACAGCTCTCAAGGAAACTCAGTTTTCACACTCTATGCTTAGTGCCCTTTGTGTGCCTAGGACTGAAATGAAGCTTGGTCAGCATCCCACACAAACGAATGCTCCACATGCGGGTTTCACATGCCACCAACTCCGCATTCACAGGCAACTTCAGCGCCACAGCCGTTTTCAGATAGCCCTCAATGCAAAGGCTCTAGACGCAAATATTGGTGTGAGAGCTAATTCAATCAAGGAAACACTGCATGTTGGTGAAGGGCATATTGAAGAAGGATCAGACAAGTGGTTCTTGTGGGAGAACAACTCCATTTGGCTCACTAACTTCACACACCATCAGGCTTCCAAGCAGCTCTCAAGGAAACTCAGGTTTCACACTCTATGCTTAGTGCCCTTTGAGTGCATTATCTAGGAATGAACCTGGTAGAGCATCCCACACAAACGAATGCTCCACATGCGGGTTTCACATGCCACCAACTCCAGATTCACAGGCAACTTCAGCGCCACAGCCGTTTTCAGATAGCCCTCAATGCAAAGGCTCTAGACGCAAATATTGGTGTGAGAGCTAATTCAATCAAGGAAACACTGCATGTTGGTGAAGGGCATATTGAAGAAGGATCAGCCGAGTGGTTCTTGTGGGAGAACAACTCCATTTGGCTCACTAACTTCACACACCATCAGGCTTCCAAGCAGCTCTCAAGGAAACTCAGTTTTCACACTCTATGCTTAGTGCCCTTTGTGTGCCTAGGACTGAAATGAAGCTTGGTCAGCATCCCACACACAAACGAATGCTCCACATGCGGGTTTCACATGCCACCAACTCCACATTCACAGGCAACTTCAGCGCCACAGCCGTTTTCAGATAGCCCTCAAAGCAAAGGCTCTAGACGCAAATATTGGTGTGAGAGCTAATTCAATCAAGGAAACACTGCATGTTGGTGAAGGGCATATTGAAGAAGGATCAGCCGAGTGGTTCTTGTGGGAGAACAACTCCATTTGGCTCACTAACTTCACACACCATCAGGCTTCCAAGCAGCTCTCAAGGAAACTCAGTTTTCACACTCTATGCTTAGTGCCCTTTGTGTGCCTAGGACTGAAATGAAGCTTGGTCAGCATCCCACACAGAAACGAATGCTCCACATGCGGGTTTCACATGCCACCAACTCCACATTCACAGGCAACTTCAGCGCCACAGCCGTTTTCAGATAGCCCTCAATGCAAAGGCTCTAGACGCAAATATTGGTGTGAGAGCTAATTCAATCAAGGAAACACTGCATGTTGGTGAAGGGCATATTGAAGAAGGATCAGCCGAGTGGTTCTTGTGGGAGAACAACTCCATTTGGCTCACTAACTTCACACACCATCAGGCTTCCAAGCAGCTCTCAAGGAAACTCAGTTTTCACACTCTATGCTTAGTGCTCTTTGTGTGGCTAGGACTGAAATGATGCTTGGTCAGCATCCCACACAAACGAATGCTCCACATGCGGGTTTCACATGCCACCAACTCCACATTCACAGACAACTTCAGCGCCACAGCCGTTTTCAGATAGCCCTCAATGCAAAGGCTCTAGACGCAACTATTGGTGTGAGAGCTAATTCAATCAAGGAAACACTGCATGTTGGTGAAGGGCATATTGAAGAAGGATCAGCCGAGTGGTTCTTGTGGGAGAACAACTCCATTTGGCTCACTAACTTCATACACCATCAGGCTTCCAAGCAGCTCTCAAGGAAACTCAGTTTTCACACTCTATGCTTAGTGCCCTTTGAGTGCATTATCTAGGAATGAACCTGGTAGAGCATCCCACACAAACGAATGCTCCACATGCGGGTTTCACATGCCACCAACTCCACATTCACAGGCAACTTCAGCGCCACAGCCGTTTTCAGATAGCCCTCAATGCAAAGGCTCTAGACGCAAATATTGGTGTGAGAGCTAATTCAATCAAGGAAACACTGCATGTTGGTGAAGGGCATATTGAAGAAGGATCAGCCGAGTGGTTCTTGTGGGAGAACAACTCCATTTGGCTCACTAACTTCACACACCATCAGGCTTCCAAGCAGCTCTCAAGGAAACTCAGTTTTCACACTCTATGCTTAGTGCCCTTTGTATGGCTAGGACTGAAATGAACCTGGTAGAGCATCCCACACAAACGAATGCTCCACATGCGGGTTTCACATGCCACCAACTCCACATTCACAGGCAACTTCAGCGCCACAGCCGTTTTCAGATAGCCCTCAATGCAAAGGCTCTAGACGCAAATATTGGTGTGAGAGCTAATTCAATCAAGGAAACACTGCATGTTGGTGAAGGGCATATTGAAGAAGGATCAGCCGAGTGGTTCTTGTGGGAGAACAACTCCATTTGGCTCACTAACTTCACACACCATCAGGCTTCCAAGCAGCTCTCAAGGAAACTCAGTTTTCACACTCTATGCTTAGTGCCCTTTGAGTGCATTATCTAGGAATGAACCTGGTAGAGCATCCCACACAAACGAATGCTCCACATGCGGGTTTCACATGCCACCAACTCCACATTCACAGGCAACTTCAGCGCCACAGCCGTTTTCAGATAGCCCTCAATGCAAAGGCTCTAGACGCAAATATTGGTGTGAGAGCTAATTCAATCAAGGAAACACTGCATGTTGGTGAAGGGCATATTGAAGAAGGATCAGACAAGTGGTTCTTGTGGGAGAACAACTCCATTTGGCTCACTAACTTCACACACCATCAGGCTTCCAAGCAGCTCTCAAGGAAACTCAGTTTTCACACTCTATGCTTAGTGCCCTTTGAGTGCATTATCTAGGAATGAACCTGGTAGAGCATCCCACACAAACGAATGCTCCACATGCGGGTTTCACATGCCACCAACTCCACATTCACAGGCAACTTCAGCGCCACAGCCGTTTTCAGATAGCCCTCAATGCAAAGGCTCTAGACGCAAATATTGGTGTGAGAGCTAATTCAATCAAGGAAACACTGCATGTTGGTGAAGGGCATATTGAAGAAGGATCAGCCGAGTGGTTCTTGTGGGAGAACAACTCCATTTGGCTCACTAACTTCACACACCATCAGGCTTCCAAGCAGCTCTCAAGGAAACTCAGTTTTCACACTCTATGCTTAGTGCCCTTTGTGTGCCTAGGACTGAAATGAAGCTTGGTCAGCATCCCACACAAACGAATGCTCCACATGCGGGTTTCACATGCCACCAACTCCACATTGACAGGCAACTTCAGCGCCACAGCCGTTTTCAGATAGCCCTCAATGCAAAGGCTCTAGACGCAAATATTGGTGTGAGAGCTAATTCAATCAAGGAAACACTGCATGTTGGTGAAGGGCATATTGAAGAAGGATCAGCCGAGTGGTTCTTGTGGGAGAACAACTCCATTTGGCTCACTAACTTCACACACCATCAGGCTTCCAAGCAGCTCTCAAGGAAACTCAGTTTTCACACTCTATGCTTAGTGCCCTTTGAGTGCATTATCTAGGAATGAACCTGGTAGAGCATCCCACACAAACGAATGCTCCACATGCGGGTTTCACATGCCACCAACTCCGCATTCACAGGCAACTTCAGCGCCACAGCCGTTTTCAGATAGCCCTCAATGCAAAGGCTCTAGACGCAAATATTGGTGTGAGAGCTAATTCAATCAAGGAAACACTGCATGTTGGTGAAGGGCATATTGAAGAAGGATCAGCCGAGTGGTTCTTGTGGGAGAACAACTCCATTTGGCTCACTAACTTCACACACCATCAGGCTTCCAAGCAGCTCTCAAGGAAACTCAGTTTTCACACTCTATGCTTAGTGCCCTTTGAGTGCATTATCTAGGAATGAACCTGGTAGAGCATCCCACACAAACGAATGCTCCACATGCGGGTTTCACATGCCACCAACTCCACATTCACAGGCAACTTCAGCGCCACAGCCGTTTTCAGATAGCCCTCAATGCAAAGGCTCTAGACGCAAATATTGGTGTGAGAGCTAATTCAATCAAGGAAACACTGCATGTTGGTGAAGGGCATATTGAAGAAGGATCAGCCGAGTGGTTCTTGTGGGAGAACAACTCCATTTGGCTCACTAACTTCACACACCATCAGGCTTCCAAGCAGCTCTCAAGGAAACTCAGTTTTCACACTCTATGCTTAGTGCCCTTTGAGTGCATTATCTAGGAATGAACCTGGTAGAGCATCCCACACAAACGAATGCTCCACATGCGGGTTTCACATGCCACCAACTCCAGATTCACAGGCAACTTCAGCGCCACAGCCGTTTTCAGATAGCCCTCAATGCAAAGGCTCTAGACGCAAATATTGGTGTGAGAGCTAATTCAATCAAGGAAACACTGCATGTTGGTGAAGGGCATATTGAAGAAGGATCAGACAAGTGGTTCTTGTGGGAGAACAACTCCATTTGGCTCACTAACTTCACACACCATCAGGCTTCCAAGCAGCTCTCAAGGAAACTCAGTTTTCACACTCTATGCTTAGTGCCCTTTGAGTGCATTATCTAGGAATGAACCTGGTAGAGCATCCCACACAAACGAATGCTCCACATGCGGGTTTCACATGCCACCAACTCCACATTCACAGGCAACTTCAGCGCCACAGCCGTTTTCAGATAGCCCTCAATGCAAAGGCTCTAGACGCAAATATTGGTGTGAGAGCTAATTCAATCAAGGAAACACTGCATGTTGGTGAAGGGCATATTGAAGAAGGATCAGCCGAGTGGTTCTTGTGGGAGAACAACTCCATTTGGCTCACTAACTTCACACACCATCAGGCTTCCAAGCAGCTCTCAAGGAAACTCAGTTTTCACACTCTATGCTTAGTGCCCTTTGTGTGCCTAGGACTGAAATGAAGCTTGGTCAGCATCCCACACAGAAACGAATGCTCCACATGCGGGTTTCACATGCCACCAACTCCACATTCACAGGCAACTTCAGCGCCACAGCCGTTTTCAGATAGCCCTCAATGCAAAGGCTCTAGACGCAAATATTGATGTGAGAGTTAATTCAATCAAGGAAACACTGCATGTTGGTGAAGGGCATATTGAAGAAGGATCAGCCGAGTGGTTCTTGTGGGAGAACAACTCCATTTGGCTCACTAACTTCACACACCATCAGGCTTCCAAGCAGCTCTCAAGGAAACTCAGTTTTCACACTCTATGCTTAGTGCTCTTTGTGTGGCTAGGACTGAAATGAAGCTTGGTCAGCATCCCACACAAACGAATGCTCCACATGCGGGTTTCACATGCCACCAACTCCACATTGACAGGCAACTTCAGCGCCACAGCCGTTTTCAGATAGCCCTCAATTGAAAGGCTCTAGACGCAAATATTGGTGTGAGAGCTAATTCAATCAAGGAAACACTGCATGTTGGTGAAGGGCATATTGAAGAAGGATCAGCCGAGTGGTTCTTGTGGGAGAACAACTCCATTTGGCTCACTAACTTCACACACCATCAGGCTTCCAAGCAGCTCTCAAGGAAACTCAGTTTTCACACTCTATGCTTAGTGCCCTTTGTGTGCCTAGGACTGAAATGAAGCTTGGTCAGCATCCCACACAAACGAATGCTCCACATGCGGGTTTCACATGCCACCAACTCCACATTGACAGGCAACTTCAGCGCCACAGCCGTTTTCAGATAGCCCTCAATGCAAAGGCTCTAGACGCAAATATTGGTGTGAGAGCTAATTCAATCAAGGAAACACTGCATGTTGGTGAAGGGCATATTGAAGAAGGATCAGCCAAGTGGTTCTTGTGGGAGAACAACTCCATTTGGCTCACTAACTTCACACACCATCAGGCTTCCAAGCAGCTCTCAAGGAAACTCAGTTTTCACACTCTATGCTTAGTGCCCTTTGAGTGCATTATCTAGGAATGAACCTGGTAGAGCATCCCACACAAACGAATGCTCCACATGCGGGTTTCACATGCCACCAACTCCACATTCACAGGCAACTTCAGCGCCACAGCCGTTTTCAGATAGCCCTCAATGCAAAGGCTCTAGACGCAAATATTGGTGTGAGAGCTAATTCAATCAAGGAAACACTGCATGTTGGTGAAGGGCATATTGAAGAAGGATCAGCCGAGTGGTTCTTGTGGGAGAACAACTCCATTTGGCTCACTAACTTCACACACCATCAGGCTTCCAAGCAGCTCTCAAGGAAACTCAGTTTTCACACTCTATGCTTAGTGCCCTTTGAGTGCATTATCTAGGAATGAACCTGGTAGAGCATCCCACACAAACGAATGCTCCACATGCGGGTTTCACATGCCACCAACTCCAGATTCACAGGCAACTTCAGCGCCACAGCCGTTTTCAGATAGCCCTCAATGCAAAGGCTCTAGACGCAAATATTGGTGTGAGAGCTAATTCAATCAAGGAAACACTGCATGTTGGTGAAGGGCATATTGAAGAAGGATCAGCCAAGTGGTTCTTGTGGGAGAACAACTCCATTTGGCTCACTAACTTCACACACCATCAGGCTTCCAAGCAGCTCTCAAGGAAACTCAGTTTTCACACTCTATGCTTAGTGCCCTTTGAGTGCATTATCTAGTAATGAACCTGGTAGAGCATCCCACACAAACGAATGCTCCACATGCGGGTTTCACATGCCACCAACTCCAGATTCACAGGCAACTTCAGCGCCACAGCCGTTTTCAGATAGCCCTCAATGCAAAGGCTCTAGACGCAAATATTGGTGTGAGAGCTAATTCAATCAAGGAAACACTGCATGTTGGTGAAGGGCATATTGAAGAAGGATCAGCCGAGTGGTTCTTGTGGGAGAACAACTCCATTTGGCTCACTAACTTCACACACCATCAGGCTTCCAAGCAGCTCTCAAGGAAACTCAGTTTTCACACTCTATGCTTAGTGCCCTTTGTGTGCCTAGGACTAAAATGAAGCTTGGTCAGCATCCCACACAAACGAATGCTCCACATGCGGGTTTCACATGCCACCAACTCCACATTCACAGGCAACTTCAGCGCCACAGCCGTTTTCAGATAGCCCTCAATGCAAAGGCTCTAGACGCAAATATTGGTGTGAGAGCTAATTCAATCAAGGAAACACTGCATGTTGGTGAAGGGCATATTGAAGAAGGATCAGCCGAGTGGTTCTTGTGGGAGAACAACTCCATTTGGCTCACTAACTTCACACACCATCAGGCTTCCAAGCAGCTCTCAAGGAAACTCAGTTTTCACACTCTATGCTTAGTGCCCTTTGAGTGCATTATCTAGGAATGAACCTGGTAGAGCATCCCACACAAACGAATGCTCCACATGCGGGTTTCACATGCCACCAACTCCGCATTCACAGGCAACTTCAGCGCCACAGCCGTTTTCAGATAGCCCTCAATGCAAAGGCTCTAGACGCAAATATTGGTGTGAGAGCTAATTCAATCAAGGAAACACTGCATGTTGGTGAAGGGCATATTGAAGAAGGATCAGACAAGTGGTTCTTGTGGGAGAACAACTCCATTTGGCTCACTAACTTCACACACCATCAGGCTTCCAAGCAGCTCTCAAGGAAACTCAATTTTCACGCTCTATGCTTAGTGCCCTTTGTGTGGCTAGGACTGAAATGAAGCTTGGTCAGCATCCCACACAAACGAATGCTCCACATGCGGGTTTCACATGCCACCAACTCCAGATTCACAGGCAACTTCAGCGCCACAGCCGTTTTCAGATAGCCCTCAATGCAAAGGCTCTAGACGCAAATATTGGTGTGAGAGCTAATTCAATCAAGGAAACACTGCATGTTGGTGAAGGGCATATTGAAGAAGGATCAGCCAAGTGGTTCTTGTGGGAGAACAACTCCATTTGGCTCACTAACTTCACACACCATCAGGCTTCCAAGCAGCTCTCAAGGAAACTCAGTTTTCACACTCTATGCTTAGTGCCCTTTGTGTGCCTAGGACTAAAATGAAGCTTGGTCAGCATCCCACACAAACGAATGCTCCACATGCGGGTTTCACATGCCACCAACTCCACATTCACAGGCAACTTCAGCGCCACAGCCGTTTTCAGATAGCCCTCAATGCAAAGGCTCTAGACGCAAATATTGGTGTGAGAGCTAATTCAATCAAGGAAACACTGCATGTTGGTGAAGGGCATATTGAAGAAGGATCAGCCGAGTGGTTCTTGTGGGAGAACAACTCCATTTGGCTCACTAACTTCACACACCATCAGGCTTCCAAGCAGCTCTCAAGGAAACTCAGTTTTCACACTCTATGCTTAGTGCCCTTTGAGTGCATTATCTAGGAATGAACCTGGTAGAGCATCCCACACAAACGAATGCTCCACATGCGGGTTTCACATGCCACCAACTCCGCATTCACAGGCAACTTCAGCGCCACAGCCGTTTTCAGATAGCCCTCAATGCAAAGGCTCTAGACGCAAATATTGGTGTGAGAGCTAATTCAATCAAGGAAACACTGCATGTTGGTGAAGGGCATATTGAAGAAGGATCAGACAAGTGGTTCTTGTGGGAGAACAACTCCATTTGGCTCACTAACTTCACACACCATCAGGCTTCCAAGCAGCTCTCAAGGAAACTCAATTTTCACGCTCTATGCTTAGTGCCCTTTGTGTGGCTAGGACTGAAATGAAGCTTGGTCAGCATCCCACACAAACGAATGCTCCACATGCGGGTTTCACATGCCACCAACTCCAGATTCACAGGCAACTTCAGCGCCACAGCCGTTTTCAGATAGCCCTCAATGCAAAGGCTCTAGACGCAAATATTGGTGTGAGAGCTAATTCAATCAAGGAAACACTGCATGTTGGTGAAGGGCATATTGAAGAAGGATCAGCCAAGTGGTTCTTGTGGGAGAACAACTCCATTTGGCTCACTAACTTCACACACCATCAGGCTTCCAAGCAGCTCTCAAGGAAACTCAGTTTTCACACTCTATGCTTAGTGCCCTTTGAGTGCATTATCTAGGAATGAACCTGGTAGAGCATCCCACACAAACGAATGCTCCACATGCGGGTTTCACATGCCACCAACTCCAGATTCACAGGCAACTTCAGCGCCACAGCCGTTTTCAGATAGCCCTCAATGCAAAGGCTCTAGACGCAAATATTGGTGTGAGAGCTAATTCAATCAAGGAAACACTGCATGTTGGTGAAGGGCATATTGAAGAAGGATCAGCCGAGTGGTTCTTGTGGGAGAACAACTCCATTTGGGTCACTAACCTCACACACCATCAGGCTTCCAAGCAGCTCTCAAGGAAACTCAGTTTTCACACTCTATGCTTAGTGCCCTTTGTGTGCCTAGGACTAAAATGAAGCTTGGTCAGCATCCCACACAAACGAATGCTCCACATGCGGGTTTCACATGCCACCAACTCCACATTCACAGGCAACTTCAGCGCCACAGCCGTTTTCAGATAGCCCTCAATGCAAAGGCTCTAGACGCAAATATTGGTGTGAGAGCTAATTCAATCAAGGAAACACTGCATGTTGGTGAAGGGCATATTGAAGAAGGATCAGCCGAGTGGTTCTTGTGGGAGAACAACTCCATTTGGCTCACTAACTTCACACACCATCAGGCTTCCAAGCAGCTCTCAAGGAAACTCAGTTTTCACACTCTATGCTTAGTGCCCTTTGAGTGCATTATCTAGGAATGAACCTGGTAGAGCATCCCACACAAACGAATGCTCCACATGCGGGTTTCACATGCCGCCAACTCCGCATTCACAGGCAACTTCAGCGCCACAGCCGTTTTCAGATAGCCCTCAATGCAAAGGCTCTAGACGCAAATATTGGTGTGAGAGCTAATTCAATCAAGGAAACACTGCATGTTGGTGAAGGGCATATTGAAGAAGGATCAGACAAGTGGTTCTTGTGGGAGAACAACTCCATTTGGCTCACTAACTTCACACACCATCAGGCTTCCAAGCAGCTCTCAAGGAAACTCAATTTTCACGCTCTATGCTTAGTGCCCTTTGTGTGGCTAGGACTGAAATGAAGCTTGGTCAGCATCCCACACAAACGAATGCTCCACATGTGGGTTTCACATGCCACCAACTCCACATTCACAGGCAACTTCAGCGCCACAGCCGTTTTCAGATAGCCCTCAAAGCAAAGGCTCTAGACGCAAATATTGGTGTGAGAGCTAATTCAATCAAGGAAACACTGCATGTTGGTGAAGGGCATATTGAAGAAGGATCAGCCGAGTGGTTCTTGTGGGAGAACAACTCCATTTGGCTCACTAACTTCACACACCATCAGGCTTCCAAGCAGCTCTCAAGGAAACTCAGTTTTCACACTCTATGCTTAGTACCCTTTGTGTGCCTAGGACTGAAATGAAGCTTGGTCAGCATCCCACACAAACGAATGCTCCACATGCGGGTTTCACATGCCACCAACTCCACATTCACAGGCAACTTCAGCGCCACAGCCGTTTTCAGATAGCCCTCAATGCAAAGGCTCTAGACGCAAATATTGGTGTGAGAGCTAATTCAATCAAGGAAACACTGCATGTTGGTGAAGGGCATATTGAAGAAGGATCAGCCGAGTGGTTCTTGTGGGAGAACAACTCCATTTGGCTCACTAACTTCACACACCATCAGGCTTCCAAGCAGCTCTCAAGGAAACTCAGTTTTCACACTCTATGCTTAGTGCCCTTTGTATGGCTAGGACTGAAATGATCCTGGTAGAGCATCCCACACAAACGAATGCTCCACATGCGGGTTTCACATACCACCAACTCCACATTCACAGGCAACTCCAGCGCCACAGCCGTTTTCAGATAACCCTCAATGCAAAGGCTCTAGACGCAAATATTGGTGTGAGAGCTAATTCAATCAAGGAAACACTGCATGTTGGTGAAGGGCATATTGAAGAAGGATCAACCGAGTGGTTCTTGTGGGAGAACAACTCCTTTGGCTCACTAACTTCACACACCATCAGGCTTCCAAGCAGCTCTCAAGGAAACTCAGTTTTCACACTCTATGCTTAGTGCCCTTTGTGTGCCTAGGACTGAAATGAAGGTTGGTCAGCATCCCACACAAACGAATGCTCCACATGCGGGTTTCACATGCCACCAACTCCAGATTCACAGGCAACTTCAGCGCCACAGCCGTTTTCAGATAGCCCTCAATGCAAAGGCTCTAGACGCAAATATTGGTGTGAGAGCTAATTCAATCAAGGAAACACTGCATGTTGGTGAAGGGCATATTGAAGAAGGATCAGCCGAGTGGTTCTTGTGGGAGAACAACTCCATTTGGCTCACTAACTTCACACACCATCAGGCTTCCAAGCAGCTCTCAAGGAAACTCAGGTTTCACACTCTATGCTTAGTGCTCTTTGTGTGGCTAGGACTGAAATGAAGCTTGGTCAGCATCCCACACAAACGAATGCTCCACATGCGGGTTTCACATGCCACCAACTCCACATTCACAGGCAACTTCAGCGCCACAGCCGTTTTCAGATAGCCCTCAATGCAAAGGCTCTAGACGCAAATATTGGTGTGAGAGCTAATTCAATCAAGGAAACACTGCATGTTGGTGAAGGGCATATTGAAGAAGGATCAGCCGAGTGGTTCTTGTGGGAGAACAACTCCATTTGGCTCACTAACTTCACACACCATCAGGCTTCCAAGCAGCTCTCAAGGAAACTCAGTTTTCACACTCTATGCTTAGTGCCCTTTGTGTGCCTAGGACTGAAATGAAGCTTGGTCAGCATCCCACACAAACGAATGCTCCACATGCGGGTTTCACATGCCACCAACTCCACATTCACAGGCAACTTCAGCGCCACAGCCGTTTTCAGATAGCCCTCAATGCAAAGGCTCTAGACGCAAATATTGGTGTGAGAGCTAATTCAATCAAGGAAACACTGCATGTTGGTGAAGGGCATATTGAAGAAGGATCAGCCGAGTGGTTCTTGTTGGAGAACAACTCCATTTGGCTCACTAACTTCACACACCATCAGGCTTCCAAGCAGCTCTCAAGGAAACTCAGTTTTCACACTCTATGCTTAGTGCCCTTTGAGTGCATTATCTAGGAATGAACCTGGTAGAGCATCCCACACAAACGAATGCTCCACATGCGGGTTTCACATGCCACCAACTCCACATTCACAGGCAACTTCAGCGCCACAGCCGTTTTCAGATAGCCCTCAATGCAAAGGCTCTAGACGCAAATATTGGTCTGAGAGCTAATTCAATCAAGGAAACACTGCATGTTGGTGAAGGGCATATTGAAGAAGGATCAGCTGAGTGGTTCTTGTGGGAGAACAACTCCATTTGGCTCACTAACTTCACACACCATCAGGCTTCCAAGCAGCTCTCAAGGAAACTCAGTTTTCACACTCTATGCTTAGTGCTCTTTGTGTGGCTAAACTGAAATGAAGCTTGGTCAGCATCCCACACAAACGAATGCTCCACATGCGGGTTTCACATGCCACCAACTCCACATTCACAGGCAACTCCAGCGCCACAGCCGTTTTCAGAAAGCCCGCAATGCAAAGGCTCTAGACGCAAATATTGGTGTGAGAGCTAATTCAATCAAGGAAACACTGCATGTTGGTGAAGGGCATATTGAAGAAGGATCAGCCGAGTGGTTCTTGTGGGAGAACAACTCCATTTGGCTCACTAACTTCACACACCATCAGGCTTCCAAGCAGCTCTCAAGGAAACTCAGTTTTCACACTCTATGCTTAGTGCCCTTTGTGTGCCTAGGACTGAAATGAAGCTTGGTCAGCATCCCACACAAACGAATGCTCCACATGCGGGTTTCACTTGCCACCAACTTCACATTCACAGGCAACTTCAGCGCCACAGCCGTTTTCAGATAGCCCTCAATGCAAAGGCTCTAGACGCAAATATTGGTGTGAGAGCTAATTCAATCAAGGAAACACTGCATGTTGGTGAAGGGCATATTGAAGAAGGATCAGCCGAGTGGTTCTTGTGGGAGAACAACTCCATTTGGCTCACTAACTTCACACACCATCAGGCTTCCAAGCAGCTCTCAAGGAAACTGTTTTCACACTCTATGCTTAGTGCTCTTTGTGTGCCTAGGACTGAAATGAACCTGGTAGAGCATCCCACACAAACGAATGCTCCACATGCGGGTTTCACATGCCACCAACTCCACATTCACAGGCAACTTCAGCGCCACAGCCGTTTTCAGATAGCCCTCAATGCAAAGGCTCTAGACGCAAATATTGGTGTGAGAGCTAATTCAATCAAGGAAACACTGCATGTTGGTGAAGGGCATATTGAAGAAGGATCAGCCGAGTGGTTCTTGTGGGAGAACAACTCCATTTGGCTCACTAACTTCACACACCATCAGGCTTCCAAGCAGCTCTCAAGGAAACTCAGTTTTCACACTCTATGCTTAGTGCCCTTTGAGTGCATTATCTAGGAATGAACCTGGTAGAGCATCCCACACAAACGAATGCTCCACATGCGGGTTTCACATGCCACCAACTCCACATTCACAGGCAACTTCAGCGCCACAGCCGTTTTCAGATAGCCCTCAATGCAAAGGCTCTAGACGCAAATATTGGTGTGAGAGCTAATTCAATCAAGGAAACACTGCATGTTGGTGAAGGGCATATTGAAGAAGGATCAGCCAAGTGGTTCTTGTGGGAGAACAACTCCATTTGGCTCACTAACTTCACACACCATCAGGCTTCCAAGCAGCTCTCAAGGAAACTCAGTTTTCACACTCTATGCTTAGTGCCCTTTGTATGGCTAGGACTGAAATGAACCTGGTAGAGCATCCCACACAAACGAATGCTCCACATGCGGGTTTCACATGCCACCAACTCCACATTCACAGGCAACTCCAGCGCCACAGCCGTTTTCAGATAGCCCTCAATGCAAAGGCTCTAGACGCAAATATTGGTGTGAGAGCTAATTCAATCAAGGAAACACTGCATGTTGGTGAAGGGCATATTGAAGAAGGATCAGCCGAGTGGTTCTTGTGGGAGAACAACTCCATTTGGCTCACTAACTTCACACACCATCAGGCTTCCAAGCAGCTCTCAAGGAAACTCAGTTTTCACACTCTATGCTTAGTGCCCTTTGTGTGCCTAGGACTGAAATGAAGCTTGGTCAGCATCCCACACAAACGAATGCTCCACATGCGGGTTTCACATGCCACCAACTCCACATTCACAGGCAACTTCAGCGCCACAGCCGTTTTCAGATAGCCCTCAATGCAAGGGCTCTAGACGCAAATATTGGTGTGAGAGCTAATTCAATCAAGGAAACACTGCATGTTGGTGAAGGGCATATTGAAGAAGGATCAGCCGAGTGGTTCTTGTGGGAGAACAACTCCATTTGGCTCACTAACTTCACACACCATCAGGCTTCCAAGCAGCTCTCAAGGAAACTCAGTTTTCACACTCTATGCTTAGTGCCCTTTGAGTGCATTATCTAGGAATGAACCTGGTAGAGCATCCCACACAAACGAATGCTCCACATGCGGGTTTCACATGCCACCAACTCCACATTCACAGGCAACTTCAGCGCCACAGCCGTTTTCAGATAGCCCTCAATGCAAAGGCTCTAGACGCAAATATTGGTGTGAGAGCTAATTCAATCAAGGAAACACTGCATGTTGGTGAAGGGCATATTGAAGAAGGATCAGCCGAGTGGTTCTTGTGGGAGAACAACTCCATTTGGCTCACTAACTTCACACACCATCAGGCTTCCAAGCAGCTCTCAAGGAAACTCAGGTTTCACACTCTATGCTTAGTGCCCTTTGAGTGCATTATCTAGGAATGAACCTGGTAGAGCATCCCACACAAACGAATGCTCCACATGCGGGTTTCACATGCCACCAACTCCACATTCACAGGCAACTTCAGCGCCACAGCCGTTTTCAGATAGCCCTCAATGCAAAGGCTGTAGACGCAAATATTGGTGTGAGAGCTAATTCAATCAAGGAAACACTGCATGTTGGTGAAGGGCATATTGAAGAAGGATCAGCCGAGTGGTTCTTGTGGGAGAACAACTCCATTTGGCTCACTAACTTCACACACCATCAGGCTTCCAAGCAGCTCTCAAGGAAACTCAGTTTTCACACTCTATGCTTAGTGCCCTTTGAGTGCATTATCTAGGAATGAACCTGGTAGAGCATCCCACACAAACGAATGCTCCACATGCGGGTTTCACATGCCACCAACTCCACATTCACAGGCAACTCCAGCGCCACAGCCGTTTTCAGATAGCCCTCAATGCAAAGGCTCTAGACGCAAATATTGGTCTGAGAGCTAATTCAATCAAGGAAACACTGCATGTTGGTGAAGGGCATATTGAAGAAGGATCAGCTGAGTGGTTCTTGTGGGAGAACAACTCCATTTGGCTCACTAACTTCACACACCATCAGGCTTCCAAGCAGCTCTCAAGGAAACTCAGTTTTCACACTCTATGCTTAGTGCTCTTTGTGTGGCTAAACTGAAATGAAGCTTGGTCAGCATCCCACACAAACGAATGCTCCACATGCGCGTTTCACATGCCACCAACTCCACATTCACAGGCAACTCCAGCGCCACAGCCGTTTTCAGAAAGCCCGCAATGCAAAGGCTCTAGACGCAAATATTGGTGTGAGAGCTAATTCAATCAAGGAAACACTGCATGTTGGTGAAGGGCATATTGAAGAAGGATCAGCCGAGTGGTTCTTGTGGGAGAACAACTCCATTTGGCTCACTAACTTCACACACCATCAGGCTTCCAAGCAGCTCTCAAGGAAACTCAGTTTTCACACTCTATGCTTAGTGCCCTTTGTGTGCCTAGGACTGAAATGAAGCTTGGTCAGCATCCCACACAAACGAATGCTCCACATGCGGGTTTCACTTGCCACCAACTTCACATTCACAGGCATCTTCAGCGCCACAGCCGTTTTCAGATAGCCCTCAATGCAAAGGCTCTAGACGCAAATATTGGTGTGAGAGCTAATTCAATCAAGGAAACACTGCATGTTGGTGAAGGGCATATTGAAGAAGGATCAGCCAAGTGGTTCTTGTGGGAGAACAACTCCATTTGGCTCACTAACTTCACACACCATCAGGCTTCCAAGCAGCTCTCAAGGAAACTGTTTTCACACTCTATGCTTAGTGCCCTTTGAGTGCATTATCTAGGAATGAACCTGGTAGAGCATCCCACACAAACGAATGCTCCACATGCGGGTTTCACATGCCACCAACTCCGCATTCACAGGCAACTTCAGCGCCACAGCCGTTTTCAGATAGCCCTCAATGCAAAGGCTCTAGACGCAAATATTGGTGTGAGAGCTAATTCAATCAAGGAAACACTGCATGTTGGTGAAGGGCATATTGAAGAAGGATCAGCCGAGTGGTTCTTGTGGGAGAACAACTCCATTTGGCTCACTAACTTCACACACCATCAGGCTTCCAAGCAGCTCTCAAGGAAACTCAGTTTTCACACTCTATGCTTAGTGCTCTTTGTGTGCCTAGGACTGAAATGAACCTGGTAGAGCATCCCACACAAACGAATGCTCCACATGCGGGTTTCACATGCCACCAACTCCACATTCACAGGAAACCTCAGCGCCACAGCCGTTTTCAGATAGCCCTCAATGCAAAGGCTCTAGACGCAAATATTGGTGTGAGAGCTAATTCAATCAAGGAAACACTGCATGTTGGTGAAGGGCATATTGAAGAAGGATCAGCCGAGTGGTTCTTGTGGCAGAACAACTCCATTTGGCTCACTAACTTCACACACCATCAGGCTTCCAAGCAGCTCTCAAGGAAACTCAGTTTTCACACTCTATGCTTAGTGCCCTTTGAGTGCATTATCTAGGAATGAACCTGGTAGAGCATCCCACACAAACGAATGCTCCACATGCGGGTTTCACATGCCACCAACTCCACATTCACAGGCAACTTCAGCGCCACAGCCGTTTTCAGATAGCCCTCAATGCGAAGGCTCTAGACGCAAATATTGGTGTGAGAGCTAATTCAATCAAGGAAACACTGCATGTTGGTGAAGGGCATATTGAAGAAGGATCAGCTGAGTGGTTCTTGTGGGAGAACAACTCCATTTGGCTCACTAACGTCACACACCATCAGGCTTCCAAGCAGCTCTCAAGGAAACTCAGTTTTCACACTCTATGCTTAGTGCCCTTTTTGTGCCTAGGACTGAAATGAAGCTTGGTCAGCATCCCACACAAACGAATGCTCCACATGCGGGTTTCACATGCCACCAACTCCACATTCACAGGCAACTTCAGCGCCACAGCCGTTTTCAGATAGCCCTCAATGCAAAGGCTCTAGACGCAAATATTGGTGTGAGAGCTAATTCAATCAAGGAAACACTGCATGTTGGTGAAGGGCATATTGAAGAAGGATCAGCCGAGTGGTTCTTGTGGGAGAACAACTCCATTTGGCTCACTAACTTCACACACCATCAGGCTTCCAAGCAGCTCTCAAGGAAACTCAGTTTTCACACTCTATGCTTAGTGCCCTTTGAGTGCATTATCTAGGAATGAACCTGGTAGAGCATCCCACACAAACGAATGCTCCACATGCGGGTTTCACATGCCACCAACTCCACATTGACAGGCAACTTCAGCGCCACAGCCGTTTTCAGATAGCCCTCAATGCAAAGGCTCTAGACGCAAATATTGGTGTGAGAGCTAATTCAATCAAGGAAACACTGCATGTTGGTGAAGGGCATATTGAAGAAGGATCAGCCGAGTGGTTCTTGTGGGAGAACAACTCCATTTGGCTCACTAACTTCACACACCATCAGGTTTCCAAGCAGCTCTCAAGGAAACTCAGTTTTCACACTCTATGCTTAGTGCCCTTTGTATGGCTAGGACTGAAATGAACCTGGTAGAGCATCCCACACAAACGAATGCTCCACATGCGGGTTTCACATGCCACCAACTCCACATTCACAGGCAACTCCAGCGCCACAGCCGTTTTCAGATAGCCCTCAATGCAAAGGCTCTAGACGCAAATATTGGTCTGAGAGCTAATTCAATCAAGGAAACACTGCATGTTGGTGAAGGGCATATTGAAGAAGGATCAGCCGAGTGGTTCTTGTGGGAGAACAACTCCATTTGGCTCACTAACTTCACACACCATCAGGCTTCCAAGCAGCTCTCAAGGAAACTCAGTTTTCACACTCTATGCTTAGTGCCCTTTATGTGCCTAGGACTGAAATGAAGCTTGGTCAGCATCCCACACAAACGAATGCTCCACATGCGGGTTTCACATGCCACCAACTCCACATTCACAGGCAACTTCAGCGCCACAGCCGTTTTCAGATAGCCCTCAATGCAAGGGCTCTAGACGCAAATATTGGTGTGAGAGCTAATTCAATCAAGGAAACACTGCATGTTGGTGAAGGGCATATTGAAGAAGGATCAGCCGAGTGGTTCTTGTGGGAGAACAACTCCATTTGGCTCACTAACTTCACACACCATCAGGCTTCCAAGCAGCTCTCAAGGAAACTCAGTTTTCACACTCTATGCTTAGTGCCCTTTGAGTGCATTATCTAGGAATGAACCTGGTAGAGCATCCCACACAAACGAATGCTCCACATGCGGGTTTCACATGCCACCAACTCCACATTCACAGGCAACTTCAGCGCCACAGCCGTTTTCAGATAGCCCTCAATGCAAAGGCTCTAGACGCAAATATTGGTGTGAGAGCTAATTCAATCAAGGAAACACTGCATGTTGGTGAAGGGCATATTGAAGAAGGATCAGCCGAGTGGTTCTTGTGGGAGAACAACTCCATTTGGCTCACTAACTTCACACACCATCAGGCTTCCAAGCAGCTCTCAAGGAAATTCAGTTTTCACACTCTATGCTTAGTGCCCTTTGTGTGGCTAGGACTGAAATGAAGCTTGGTCAGCATCCCACACAAACGAATGCTCCACATGCGGGTTTCACATGCCACCAACTCCACATTCACAGGCAACTTCAGCGCCACAGCCGTTTTCAGATAGCCCTCAATGCAAAGGCTCTAGACGCAAATATTGGTGTGAGAGCTAATTCAATCAAGGAAACACTGCATGTTGGTGAAGGGCATATTGAAGAAGGATCAGCCGAGTGGTTCTTGTGGGAGAACAACTCCATTTGGCTCACTAACTTCACACACCATCAGGCTTCCAAGCAGCTCTCAAGGAAACTCAGTTTTCACACTCTATGCTTAGTGCCCTTTGTATGGCTAGGACTGAAATGATCCTGGTAGAGCATCCCACACAAACGAATGCTCCACATGCGGGTTTCACATGCCACCAACTCCACATTCACAGGCAACTCCAGCGCCACAGCCGTTTTCAGATAGCCCTCAATGCAAAGGCTCTAGACGCAAATATTGGTGTGAGAGCTAATTCAATCAAGGAAACACTGCATGTTGGTGAAGCGCATATTGAAGAAGGATCAGCTGAGTGGTTCTTGTGGGAGAACAACTCCATTTGGCTCACTAACTTCACACACCATCAGGCTTCCAAGCAGCTCTCAAGGAAACTCAGTTTTCACACTCTATGCTTCGTGCCCTTTGTGTGCCTAGGACTGAAATGAAGCTTGGTGAGCATCCCACACAAACGAATGCTCCACATGCGGGTTTCACATGCCACCAACTCCACATTCACAGGCAACTTCAGCGCCACAGCCGTTTTCAGATAGCCCTCAAAGCAAAGGCTCTAGACGCAAATATTGGTGTGAGAGCTAATTCAATCAAGGAAACACTGCATGTTGGTGAAGGGCATATTGAAGAAGGATCAGCCGAGTGGTTCTTGTGGGAGAACAACTCCATTTGGCTCACTAACTTCACACACCATCAGGCTTCCAAGCAGCTCTCAAGGAAACTCAGTTTTCACACTCTATGCTTAGTGCCCTTTGTGTGCCTAGGACTGAAATGTAGCTTGGTCAGCATCCCACACAAACGAATGCTCCACATGCGGGTTTCACATGCCACCAACTCCACATTCACAGGCAACTTCAGCGCCACAGCCGTTTTCAGATAGCCCTTAATGCAAAGGCTCTAGACGCAAATATTGGTGTGAGAGCTAATTCAATCAAGGAAACACTGCATGTTGGTGAAGGGCATATTGAAGAAGGATCAGCCGAGTGGTTCTTGTGGGAGAACAACTCCATTTGGCTCACTAACTTCACACACCATCAGGCTTCCAAGCAGCTCTCAAGGAAACTCAGTTTTCACACTCTATGCTTAGTGCCCTTTGAGTGCATTATCTAGGAATGAACCTGGTAGAGCATCCCACACAAACGAATGCTCCACATGCGGGTTTCACATGCCACCAACTCCACATTCACAGGCAACTTCAGCGCCACAGCCGTTTTCAGATAGCCCTCAATGCAAAGGCTCTAGACGCAAATATTGGTGTGAGAGCTAATTCAATCAAGGAAACACTGCATGTTGGTGAAGGGCATATTGAAGAAGTATCAGCCGAGTGGTTCTTGTGGGAGAACAACTCCATTTGGCTCACTAACTTCACACACCATCAGGCTTCCAAGCAGCTCTCAAGGAAATTCAGTTTTCACACTCTATGCTTAGTGCCCTTTGTGTGGCTAGGACTGAAATGAAGCTTGGTCAGCATCCCACACAAACGAATGCTCCACATGCGGGTTTCACATGCCACCAACTCCACATTCACAGGCAACTTCAGCGCCACAGCCGTTTTCAGATAGCCCTCAATGCAAAGGCTCTAGACGCAAATATTGGTGTGAGAGCTAATTCAATCAAGGAAACACTGCATGTTGGTGAAGGGCATATTGAAGAAGGATCAGCCGAGTGGTTCTTGTGGGAGAACAACTCCATTTGGCTCACTAACTTCACACACCATCAGGCTTCCAAGCAGCTCTCAAGGAAACTCAGTTTTCACACTCTATGTTTAGTGAACTTTGAGTGCATTATCTAGGAATGAACCTGGTAGAGCATCCCACACAAACGAATGCTCCACATGCGGGTTTCACATGCCACCAACTCCACATTCACAGGCAACTTCAGCGCCACAGCCGTTTTCAGATAGCCCTCAATGCAAAGGCTCTAGACGCAAATATTGGTGTGAGAGCTAATTCAATCAAGGAAACACTGCATGTTGGTGAAGGCATATTGAAGAAGGATCAGCCGAGTGGTTCTTGTGGGAGAACAACTCCATTTGGCTCACTAACTTCACACACCATCAGGCTTCCAAGCAGCTCTCAAGGAAACTCAGTTTTCACACTCTATGCTTAGTGCCCTTTGTATGGCTAGGACTGAAATGATCCTGGTAGAGCATCCCACACAAACGAATGCTCCACATGCGGGTTTCACATGCCACCAACTCCACATTCACAGGCAACTTCAGCGCCGCAGCCGTTTTCAGATAGCCCTCAAACCAAAGGCTCTAGACGCAAATATTGGTGTGAGAGCTAATTCAATCAAGGAAACACTGCATGTTGGTGAAGGGCATATTGAAGAAGGATCAGCCGAGTGGTTCTTGTGGGAGAACAACTCCATTTGGCTCACTAACTTCACACACAATCAGGCTTCCAAGCAGCTCTCAAGGAAACTCAGTTTTCACACTCTATGCTTAGTGCCCTTTTTGTGCCTAGGACTGAAATGAAGCTTGGTCAGCATCCCACAGAAACGAATGCTCCACATGCGGGTTTCACATGCCACCAACTCCACATTCACAGGCAACTGCAGCGCCACAGCCGTTTTCAGATAGCCCTCAAACCAAAGGCTCTAGACGCAAATATTGGTGTGAGAGCTAATTCAATCAAGGAAACACTGCATGTTGGTGAAGGGCATATTGAAGAAGGATCAGCCGAGTGGTTCTTGTGGGAGAACAACTCCATTTGGCTCACTAACTTCACACACCATCAGGCTTCCAAGCAGCTCTCAAGGAAACTCAGGTTTCACACTCTATGCTTAGTGCCCTTAGTATGACTAGGACTGAAATGAAGCTTGGTCAGCATCCCACACAAACGAATGCTCCACATGCGGGTTTCACATGCCACCAACTCCACATTCACAGGCAACTTCAGCGCCACAGCCGTTTTCAGATAGCCCTCAAACCAAAGGCTCTAGACGCAAATATTGGTGTGAGAGCTAATTCAATCAAGGAAACACTGCATGTTGGTGAAGGGCATATAGAAGAAGGATCAGCCAAGTGGTTCTTGTGGGAGAACAACTCCATTTGGCTCACTAACTTCACACACCATCAGGCTTCCAAGCAGCTCTCAAGGAAACTCAGTTTTCACACTCTATGCTTAGTGGTCTTTGTGTGCCTAGGACTGAAATGAAGCTTGGTCAGCATCCCACACAAACGAATGCTCCACATGCGGGTTTCACATGCCACCAACTCCACATTCACAGGCAACTTCAGCGCCACAGCCGTTTTCAGATAGCCCTCAATGCAAAGGCTCTAGACGCAAATATTGGTGTGAGAGCTAATTCAATCAAGGAAACACTGCATGTTGGTGAAGGGCATATTGAAGAAGGATCAGCCGAGTGGTTCTTGTGGGAGAACAACTCCATTTGGCTCACTAACTTCACACACCATCAGGCTTCCAAGCAGCTCTCAAGGAAACTCAGTTTTCACACTCTATGCTTAGTGCCCTTTGTGTGCCTAGGACTGAAATGTAGCTTGGTCAGCATCCCACACAAACGAATGCTCCACATGCGGGTTTCACATGCCACCAACTCCACATTCACAGGCAACTTCAGCGCCACAGCCGTTTTCAGATAGCCCTCAATGCAAAGGCTCTAGACGCAAATATTGGTGTGAGAGCTAATTCAATCAAGGAAACACTGCATGTTGGTGAAGGGCATATTGAAGAAGGATCAGCCGAGTGGTTCTTGTGGGAGAACAACTCCATTTGGCTCACTAACTTCACACACCATCAGGCTTCCAAGCAGCTCTCAAGGAAACTCAGTTTTCACACTCTATGCTTAGTGCCCTTTGAGTGCATTATCTAGGAATGAACCTGGTAGAGCATCCCACACAAACGAATGCTCCACATGCGGGTTTCACATGCCACCAACTCCACATTCACAGGCAACTTCAGCGCCACAGCCGTTTTCAGATAGCCCTCAATGCAAAGGCTCTAGACGCAAATATTGGTGTGAGAGCTAATTCAATCAAGGAAACACTGCATGTTGGTGAAGGGCATATTGAAGAAGTATCAGCCGAGTGGTTCTTGTGGGAGAACAACTCCATTTGGCTCACTAACTTCACACACCATCAGGCTTCCAAGCAGCTCTCAAGGAAATTCAGTTTTCACACTCTATGCTTAGTGCCCTTTGTGTGGCTAGGACTGAAATGAAGCTTGGTCAGCATCCCACACAAACGAATGCTCCACATGCGGGTTTCACATGCCACCAACTCCACATTCACAGGCAACTTCAGCGCCACAGCCGTTTTCAGATAGCCCTCAATGCAAAGGCTCTAGACGCAAATATTGGTGTGAGAGCTAATTCAATCAAGGAAACACTGCATGTTGGTGAAGGGCATATTGAAGAAGGATCAGCCGAGTGGTTCTTGTGGGAGAACAACTCCATTTGGCTCACTAACTTCACACACCATCAGGCTTCCAAGCAGCTCTCAAGGAAACTCAGTTTTCACACTCTATGTTTAGTGAACTTTGAGTGCATTATCTAGGAATGAACCTGGTAGAGCATCCCACACAAACGAATGCTCCACATGCGGGTTTCACATGCCACCAACTCCACATTCACAGGCAACTTCAGCGCCACAGCCGTTTTCAGATAGCCCTCAATGCAAAGGCTCTAGACGCAAATATTGGTGTGAGAGCTAATTCAATCAAGGAAACACTGCATGTTGGTGAAGGCATATTGAAGAAGGATCAGCCGAGTGGTTCTTGTGGGAGAACAACTCCATTTGGCTCACTAACTTCACACACCATCAGGCTTCCAAGCAGCTCTCAAGGAAACTCAGTTTTCACACTCTGCTTAGTGCCCTTTGTGTGCCTAGGACTGAAATGAAGCTTGGTCAGCATCCCACACAAACGAATGTTCCACATGCGGGTTTCACATGCCACCAACTCCACATTCACAGGCAACTTCAGCGCCACAGCCGTTTTCAGATAGCCCTCAAACCAAAGGCTCTAGACGCAAATATTGGTGTGAGAGCTAATTCAATCAAGGAAACACTGCATGTTGGTGAAGGGCATATTGAAGAAGGATCAGCCGAGTGGTTCTTGTGGGAGAACAACTCCATTTGGCTCACTAACTTCACACACCATCAGGCTTCCAAGCAGCTCTCAAGGAAACTCAGTTTTCACACTCTATGCTTAGTGCCCTTTTTGTGCCTAGGACTGAAATGAAGCTTGGTCAGCATCCCACACAAACGAATGCTCCACATGCGGGTTTCACATGCCACCAACTCCACATTCACAGGCAACTTCAGCGCCACAGCCGTTTTCAGATAGCCCTCAATGCAAAGGCTCTAGACGCAAATATTGGTGTGAGAGCTAATTCAATCAAGGAAACACTGCATGTTGGTGAAGGGCATATTGAAGAAGGATCAGCCGAGTGGTTCTTGTGGGAGAACAACTCCATTTGGCTCACTAACTTCACACACCATCAGGCTTCCAAGCAGCTCTCAAGGAAACTCAGTTTTCACACTCTATGTTTAGTGAACTTTGAGTGCATTATCTAGGAATGAACCTGGTAGAGCATCCCACACAAACGAATGCTCCACATGCGGGTTTCACATGCCACCAACTCCACATTCACAGGCAACTTCAGCGCCACAGCCGTTTTCAGATAGCCCTCAATGCAAAGGCTCTAGACGCAAATATTGGTGTGAGAGCTAATTCAATCAAGGAAACACTGCATGTTGGTGAAGGGCATATTGAAGAAGGATCAGCCGAGTGGTTCTTGTGGGAGAACAACTCCATTTGGCTCACTAACTTCACACACCATCAGGCTTCCAAGCAGCTCTCAAGGAAACTCAGTTTTCACACTCTGCTTAGTGCCCTTTGTGTGCCTAGGACTGAAATGAAGCTTGGTCAGCATCCCACACAAACGAATGTTCCACATGCGGGTTTCACATGCCACCAACTCCACATTCACAGGCAACTTCAGCGCCACAGCCGTTTTCAGATAGCCCTCAATGCAAAGGCTCTAGACGCAAATATTGGTGTGAGAGCTAATTCAATCAAGGAAACACTGCATGTTGGTGAAGGGCATATTGAAGAAGGATCAGCCGAGTGGTTCTTGTGGGAGAACAACTCCATTTGGCTCACTAACTTCACACACCATCAGGCTTCCAAGCAGCTCTCAAGGAAACTCAGTTTTCACACTCTATGCTTAGTGCTATTTGTGTGCCTAGGACTGAAATGAAGCTTGGTCAGCATCCCACACAAACGAATGCTCCACATGCGAGTTTCACATGCCACCAACTCCACATTCACAGGCAACTTCAGCGCCGCAGCCGTTTTCAGATAGCCCTCAAACCAAAGGCTCTAGACGCAAATATTGGTGTGAGAGCTAATTCAATCAAGGAAACACTGCATGTTGGTGAAGGGCATATTGAAGAAGGATCAGCCGAGTGGTTCTTGTGGGAGAACAACTCCATTTGGCTCACTAACTTCACACACAATCAGGCTTCCAAGCAGCTCTCAAGGAAACTCAGTTTTCACACTCTATGCTTAGTGCCCTTTTTGTGCCTAGGACTGAAATGAAGCTTGGTCAGCATCCCACAGAAACGAATGCTCCACATGCGGGTTTCACATGCCACCAACTCCACATTCACAGGCAACTGCAGCGCCACAGCCGTTTTCAGATAGCCCTCAAACCAAAGGCTCTAGACGCAAATATTGGTGTGAGAGCTAATTCAATCAAGGAAACACTGCATGTTGGTGAAGGGCATATTGAAGAAGGATCAGCCGAGTGGTTCTTGTGGGAGAACAACTCCATTTGGCTCACTAACTTCACACACCATCAGGCTTCCAAGCAGCTCTCAAGGAAACTCAGGTTTCACACTCTATGCTTAGTGCCCTTAGTATGACTAGGACTGAAATGAAGCTTGGTCAGCATCCCACACAAACGAATGCTCCACATGCGGGTTTCACATGCCACCAACTCCACATTCACAGGCAACTTCAGCGCCACAGCCGTTTTCAGATAGCCCTCAAACCAAAGGCTCTAGACGCAAATATTGGTGTGAGAGCTAATTCAATCAAGGAAACACTGCATGTTGGTGAAGGGCATATAGAAGAAGGATCAGCCAAGTGGTTCTTGTGGGAGAACAACTCCATTTGGCTCACTAACTTCACACACCATCAGGCTTCCAAGCAGCTCTCAAGGAAACTCAGTTTTCACACTCTATGCTTAGTGGTCTTTGTGTGCCTAGGACTGAAATGAAGCTTGGTCAGCATCCCACACAAACGAATGCTCCACATGCGGGTTTCACATGCCACCAACTCCACATTCACAGGCAACTTCAGCGCCACAGCCGTTTTCAGATAGCCCTCAATGCAAAGGCTTTAGACGCAAATATTGGTGTGAGAGCTAATTCAATCAAGGAAACACTGCATGTTGGTGAAGGGCATATTGAAGAAGGATCAGCCGAGTGGTTCTTGTGGGAGAACAACTCCATTTGGCTCACTAACTTCACACACCATCAGGCTTCCAAGCAGCTCTCAAGGAAACTCAGTTTTCACACTCTATGCTTAGTGCCCTTTGTGTGCCTAGGACTGAAATGAAGCTTGGTCAGCATCCCACAGAAACGAATGCTCCACATGCGGGTTTCACATGCCACCAACTCCACATTCACAGGCAACTTCAGCGCCACAGCCGTTTTCAGATAGCCCTCAATGCAAAGGCTCTAGACGCAAATATTGGTGTGAGAGCTAATTCAATCAAGGAAACACTGCATGTTGGTGAAGGGCATATTGAAGAAGGATCAGCCGAGTGGTTCTTGTGGGAGAACAACTCCATTTGGCTCACTAACTTCACACACCATCAGGCTTCCAAGCAGCTCTCAAGGAAACTCAGTTTTCACACTCTATGCTTAGTGCCCTTTGAGTGCCTAGGACTGAAATGAAGCTTGGTCAGCATCCCACAGAAATGAATGCTCCACATGCGTGTTTTACATGCCACCAACTCCACATTCACAGGCAACTTCAGCGCCACAGCCGTTTTCAGATAGCTCTCAATGCAAAGGCTCTAGACGCAAATATTGGTGTGAGAGCTAATTCAATCAAGGAAACACTGCATGTTGGTGAAGGACATATTGAAGAAGGATCAGCCGAGTGGTTCTTGTGGGATAACAACTCCATTTGGCTCACTAACTTCACACACCATCAGGCTTCCAAGCAGCTCTCAAGGAAACTCAGTTTTCACACTCTATGTTTAGTGCCCTTTGAATGCATTATCTAGGAATGAACCTGGTAGAGCATCCCACACAAACAAATGCTCCACATGCGGGTTTCACATGCCACCAACTCCACATTCACAGGCAACTTCAGCGCCACAGCCGTTTTCAGATAGCCCTCAATGCAAAGGCTCTAGACGCAAATATTGGTGTGAGAGCTAATTCAATCAAGGAAACACTGCATGTTGGTGAAGGGCATATTGAAGAAGGATCAGCCGAGTGGTTCTTGTGGGAGAACAACTCCATTTGGCTCACTAACTTCACACACCATCAGGCTTCCAAGCAGCTCTCAAGGAAACTCAGGTTTCACACTCTATGCTTAGTGCCCTTTGAGTGCATTATCTAGGAATGAACCTGGTAGAGCATCCCACACAAACGAATGCTCCACATGCGGGTTTCACATGCCACCAACTCCACATTCACAGGCAACTTCAGCGCCACAGCCGTTTTCAGATAGCCCTCAATGCAAAGGCTCTAGACGCAAATATTGGTGTGAGAGCTAATTCAATCAAGGAAACACTGCATGTTGGTGAAGGGCATATTGAAGAAGGATCAGCCGAGTGGTTCTTGTGGGAGAACAACTCCATTTGGCTCACTAACTTCACACACCATTAGGCTTCCAAGCAGCTCTCAAGGAAACTCAGTTTTCACACTCTATGCTTAGTGCCCTTTGTGTGTCTAGGACTGAAATGAAGCTTGGTCAGCATCCCACACAAACGAATGCTCCACATGCGGGTTTCACATGCCACCAACTCCACATTCACAGGCAACTTCAGCGCCACAGCCGTTTTCAGATAGCCCTCAATGCAAAGGCTCTAGACGCAAATATTGGTGTGAGAGCTAATTCAATCAAGGAAACACTGCATGTTGGTGAAGGGCATATTGAAGAAGGATCAGCCGAGTGGTTCTTGTGGGAGAACAACTCCATTTGGCTCACTAACTTCACACACCATCAGGCTTCCAAGCAGCTCTCAAGGAAACTCAGTTTTCACACTCTATGTTTAGTGAACTTTGAGTGCATTATCTAGGAATGAACCTGGTAGAGCATCCCACACAAACGAATGCTCCACATGCGGGTTTCACATGCCACCAACTCCACATTCACAGGCAACTTCAGCGCCACAGCCGTTTTCAGATAGCCCTCAATGCAAAGGCTCTAGACGCAAATATTGGTGTGAGAGCTAATTCAATCAAGGAAACACTGCATGTTGGTGAAGGGCATATTGAAGAAGGATCAGCCGAGTGGTTCTTGTGGGAGAACAACTCCATTTGGCTCACTAACTTCACACACCATCAGGCTTCCAAGCAGCTCTCAAGGAAACTCAGTTTTCACACTCTATGCTTAGTGCCCTTTGTGTGCCTAGGACTGAAATGAAGCTTGTAGAGCATCCCACACAAACGAATGTTCCACATGCGGGTTTCACATGCCACCAACTCCACATTCACAGGCAACTTCAGCGCCACAGCCGTTTTCATATAGCCCTCAAACCAAAGGCTCTAGACGCAAATATTGGTGTGAGAGCTAATTCAATCAAGGAAACACTGCATGTTGGTGAAGGGCATATTGAAGAAGGATCAGCCAAGTGGTTCTTGTGGGAGAACAACTCCATTTGGCTCACTAACTTCACACACCATCAGGCTTCCAAGCAGCTCTCAAGGAAACTCAGTTTTCACACTCTATGCTTAGAGGTCTTTGTGTGTCTAGGACTGAAATGAAGCTTGGTCAGCATCCCACAGAAACGAATGCTCCACATGCGGGTTTCACATGCCACCAACTCCACATTCACAGGCAACTTCAGCGCCACAGCCGTTTTCAGATAGCCCTCAATGCAAAGGCTCTAGACGCAAATATTGGTGTGAGAGCTAATTCAATCAAGGAAACACTGCATGTTGGTGAAGGGCATATTGAAGAAGGATCAGCCGAGTGGTTCTTGTGGGAGAACAACTCCATTTGGCTCACTAACTTCACACACCATCAGGCTTCCAAGCAGCTCTCAAGGAAACTCAGTTTTCACACTCTATGCTTAGTGCCCTTTTTGTGCCTTGGACTGAAATGAAGCTTGGTCAGCATCCCACAGAAACGAATGCTCCACATGCGGGTTTCACATGCCACCAACTCCACATTCACAGGCAACTGCAGCGCCACAGCCGTTTTCAGATAGCCCTCAAACCAAAGGCTCTAGACGCAAATATTGGTGTGAGAGCTAATTCAATCAAGGAAACACTGCATGTTGGTGAAGGGCATATAGAAGAAGGATCAGCCAAGTGGTTCTTGTGGGAGAACAACTCCATTTGGCTCACTAACTTCACACACCATCAGGCTTCCAAGCAGCTCTCAAGGAAACTCAGTTTTCACACTCTATGCTTAGTGGTCTATGTGTGCATAGGACTGAAATGAAGCTTGGTCAGCATCCCACAGAAACGAATGCTCCACATGCGGGTTTCACATGCCACCAACTCCACATTCACAGGCAACTTCAGCGCCACAGCCGTTTTCAGATAGCCCTCAATGCAAAGGCTCTAGACGCAAATATTGGTGTGAGAGCTAATTCAATCAAGGAAACACTGCATGTTGGTGAAGGGCATATTGAAGAAGGATCAGCCGAGTGGTTCTTGTGGGAGAACAACTCCATTTGGCTCACTAACTTCACACACCATCAGGCTTCCAAGCAGCTCTCAAGGAAACTCAGTTTTCACACTCTATGCTTAGTGCCCTTTGTATGGCTAGGACTGAAATGAACCTGGTAGAGCATCCCACACAAACAAATGCTCCACATGCGGGTTTCACATGCCACCAACTCCACATTCACAGGCAACTTCAGCGCCACAGCCGTTTTCAGATAGCCCTCAATGCAAAGGCTCTAGACGCAAATATTGGTGTGAGAGCTAATTCAATCAAGGAAACACTGCATGTTGGTGAAGGGCATATTGAAGAAGGATCAGCCAAGTGGTTCTTGTGGGAGAACAACTCCATTTGGCTCACTAACTTCACACACCATCAGGCTTCCAAGCAGCTCTCAAGGAAACTCAGTTTTCACACTCTATGTTTAGTGCCCTTTGAGTGCATTATCTAGGAATGAACCTGGTAGAGCATCCCACACAAACGAATGCTCCACATGCGGGTTTCACATGCCACCAACTCCACATTCACAGGCAACTTCAGCGCCACAGCCGATTTCAGATAGCCCTCAATGCAAAGGCTCTAGATGCAAATATTGGTGTGAGAGCTAATTCAATCAAGGAAACACTGCATGTTGGTGAAGGGCATATTGAAGAAGGATCAGCCGAGTGGTTCTTGTGGGAGAACAACTCCATTTGGCTCACTAACTTCACACACCATCAGGCTTCCAAGCAGCTCTCAAGGAAACTCAGTTTTCACACTCTATGTTTAGTGCCCTTTGAGTGCATTATCTAGGAATGAACCTGGTAGAGCATCCCACACAAACAAATGCTCCACATGCGGGTTTCACATGCCACCAACTCCACATTCACAGGCAACTTCAGCGCCACAGCCGTTTTCAGATAGCCCTCAATGCAAAGGCTCTAGACGCAAATATAGGTGTGAGAGCTAATTCAATCAAGGAAACACTGCATGTTGGTGAAGGGCATATTGAAGAAGGATCAGCCGAGTGGTTCTTGTGGGAGAACAACTCCATTTGGCTCACTAACTTCACACACCATCAGGCTTCCAAGCAGCTCTCAAGGAAACTCAGGTTTCACACTCTATGCTTAGTGCCCTTTGAGTGCATTATCTAGGAATGAACCTGGTAGAGCATCCCACACAAACGAATGCTCCACATGCGGGTTTCACATGCCACCAACTCCACATTCACAGGCAACTTCAGCGCCACAGCCGTTTTCAGATAGCCCTCAATGCAAAGGCTCTAGACGCAAATATTGGTGTGAGAGCTAATTCAATCAAGGAAACACTGCATGTTGGTGAAGGGCATATTGAAGAAGGATCAGCCGAGTGGTTCTTGTGGGAGAACAACTCCATTTGGCTCACTAACTTCACACACCATCAGGCTTCCAAGCAGCTCTCAAGGAAACTCAGTTTTCACACTCTATGCTTAGAGGTCTTTGTGTGCCTAGGACTGAAATGAAGCTTGGTCAGCATCCCACACAAACGAATGCTCCACATGCGGGTTTCACATGCCACCAACTCCACATTCACAGGCAACTTCAGCGCCACAGCCGTTTTCAGATAGCCCTCAATGCAAAGGCTCTAGACGCAAATATTGGTGTGAGAGCTAATTCAATCAAGGAAACACTGCATGTTGGTGAAGGGCATATTGAAGAAGGATCAGCCGAGTGGTTCTTGTGGGAGAACAACTCCATTTGGCTCACTAACTTCACACACCATCAGGCTTCCAAGCAGCTCTCAAGGAAACTCAGTTTTCACACTCTATGCTTAGTGCCCTTTTTGTGCCTAGGACTGAAATGAAGCTTGGTCAGCATCCCACAGAAACGAATGCTCCACATGCGGGTTTCACATGCCACCAACTCCACATTCACAGGCAACTTCAGCGCCACAGCCGTTTTCAGATAGCCCTCAATGCAAAGGCTCTAGACGCAAATATTGGTGTGAGAGCTAATTCAATCAAGGAAACACTGCATGTTGGTGAAGGGCATATTAAAGAAGGATCAGCCGAGTGGTTCTTGTGGGAGAACAACTCCATTTGGCTCACTAACTTCACACACCATCAGGCTTCCAAGCAGCTCTCAAGGAAACTCAGTTTTCACACTCTATGCTTAGTGCCCTTAGTATGACTAGGACTGAAATGAAGCTTGGTCAGCATCCCACACAAACGAATGCTCCACATGCGGGTTTCACATGCCACCAACTCCACATTCACAGGCAACTGCAGCGCCACAGCCGTTTTCAGATAGCCCTCAAACCAAAGGCTCTAGACGCAAATATTGGTGTGAGAGCTAATTCAATCAAGGAAACACTGCATGTTGGTGAAGGGCATATAGAAGAAGGATCAGTCAAGTGGTTCTTGTGGGAGAACAACTCCATTTGGCTCACTAACTTCACACACCATCAGGCTTCCAAGCAGCTCTCAAGGAAACTCAGTTTTCACACTCTATGCTTAGTGCCCTTTGTGTGCCTAGGACTGAAATGAAGCTTGGTCAGCATCCCACAGAAACGAATGCTCCACATGCGGGTTTCACATGCCACCAACTCCACATTCACAGACAACTTCAGCGCCACAGCCGTTTTCAGATAGCCCTCAATGCAAAGGCTCTAGACGCAACTATTGGTGTGAGAGCTAATTCAATCAAGGAAACACTGCATGTTGGTGAAGGGCATATTGAAGAAGGATCAGCCGAGTGGTTCTTGTGGGAGAACAACTCCATTTGGCTCACTAACTTCATACACCATCAGGCTTCCAAGCAGCTCTCAAGGAAACTCAGTTTTCACACTCTATGCTTAGTGCCCTTTGAGTGCATTATCTAGGAATGAACCTGGTAGAGCATCCCACACAAACGAATGCTCCACATGCGGGTTTCACATGCCACCAACTCCACATTCACAGGCAACTTCAGCGCCACAGCCGTTTTCAGATAGCCCTCAATGCAAAGGCTCTAGACGCAAATATTGGTGTGAGAGCTAATTCAATCAAGGAAACACTGCATGTTGGTGAAGGGCATATTGAAGAAGGATCAGCCGAGTGGTTCTTGTGGGAGAACAACTCCATTTGGCTCACTAACTTCACACACCATCAGGCTTCCAAGCAGCTCTCAAGGAAACTCAGTTTTCACACTCTATGCTTAGTGCCCTTTGAGTGCCTAGGACTGAAATGAAGCTTGGTCAGCATCCCACAGAAACGAATGCTCCACATGCGGGTTTCACATGCCACCAACTCCACATTCACAGGCAACTTCAGCGCCACAGCCGTTTTCAGATAGCTCTCAATGCAAAGGCTCTAGACGCAAATATTGGTGTGAGAGCTAATTCAATCAAGGAAACACTGCATGTTGGTGAAGGGCATATTGAAGAAGGATCAGCCGAGTGGTTCTTGTGGGAGAACAACTCCATTTGGCTCACTAACTTCACACACCATCAGGCTTCCAAGCAGCTCTCAAGGAAACTCAGTTTTCACACTCTATGCTTAGTGCCCTTTGAGTGCATTATCTAGGAATGAACCTGGTAGAGCATCCCACACAAACGAATGCTCCACATGCGGGTTTCACATGCCACCAACTCCACATTCACAGGCAACTTCAGCGCCACAGCCGTTTTCAGATAGCCCTCAATGCAAAGGCTGTAGACGCAAATATTAGTGTGAGAGGTAATTCAACCAAGGAAACACTGCATGTTGGTGAAGGGCATATTGAAGAAGGATCAGCCGAGTGGTTCTTGTGGGAGAACAACTCCATTTGGCTCACTAACTTCACACACCATCAGGCTTCCAAGCAGCTCTCAAGGAAACTCAGTTTTCACACTCTATGCTTAGTGCCCTTTGAGTGCATTATCTAGGAATGAACCTGGTAGAGCATCCCACACAAACGAATGCTCCACATGCGGGTTTCACATGCCACCAACTCCACATTCACAGGCAACTTCAGCGCCACAGCCGTTTTCAGATAGCCCTCAATGCAAAGGCTCTAGACGCAAATATTGGTGTGAGAGCTAATTCAATCAAGGAAACACTGCATGTTGGTGAAGGGCATATTGAAGAAGGATCAGCCGAGTGGTTCTTGTGGGAGAACAACTCCATTTGGCTCACTAACTTCACACACTATCAGGCTTCCAAGCAGCTCTCAAGGAAACTCAGTTTTCACACTCTATGCTTAGTGCCCTTTGTATGGCTAGGACTGAAATGAACCTGGTAGAGCATCCCACACAAACAAATGCTCCACATGCGGGTTTCACATGCCACCAACTCCACATTCACAGGCAACTTCAGCGCCACAGCCGTTTTCAGATAGCCCTCAATGCAAAGGCTCTAGACGCAAATATTGGTGTGAGAGCTAATTCAATCAATGAAACACTGCATGTTGGTGAAGGGCATATTGAAGAAGGATCAGCCGAGTGGTTCTTGTGGGAGAACAACTCCATTTGGCTCACTAACTTCACACACCATCAGGCTTCCAAGCAGCTCTCAAGGAAACTCAGTTTTCACACTCTATGCTTAGTGCCCTTTGAGTGCATTATCTAGGAATGAGCCTGGTAGAGCATCCCACACAAACGAATGCTTCACATGCGGGTTTCACATGCCACCAACTCCACATTCACAGACAACTTCAGTGCCACAGCCGTTTTCAGATAGCCCTCAATGCAAAGGCTCTAGATGCAAATATTGGTGTGAGAGCTAATTCAATCAAGGAAACACTGCATGTTGGTGAAGGGCATATTGAAGAAGGATCAGCCGAGTGGTTCTTGTGGGAGAACAACTCCATTTGGCTCACTAACTTCACACACCATCAGGCTTCCAAGCAGCTCTCAAGGAAACTCAGTTTTCACACTCTATGCTTAGTGCCCTTTGAGTGCATTATCTAGGAATGAACCTGGTAGAGCATCCCACACAAACGAATGCTCCACATGCGGGTTTTACATGCCACCAACTCCACATTCACAGGCAACTTCAGCGCCACAGCCGTTTTCAGATAGCCCTCAATGCAAAGGCTCTAGACGCAAATATTGGTGTGAGAGCTAATTCAATCAAGGAAACACTGCATGTTGGTGAAGGGCATATTGAAGAAGGATCAGCCGAGTGGTTCTTGTGGGAGAACAACTCCATTTGGCTCACTAACTTCACACACCATCAGGCTTCCAAGCAGCTCTCAAGGAAACTCAGTTTTCACACTCTATGCTTAGTGCCCTTTGAGTGCATTATCTAGGAATGAACCTGGTAGAGCATCCCACACAAACGAATGCTCCACATGCGGGTTTCACATGCCACCAACTCCAGATTCACAGGCAACTTCAGCGCCACAGCCGTTTTCAGATAGCCCTCAATGCAAAGGCTCTAGACGCAAATATTGGTGTGAGAGCTAATTCAATCAAGGAAACACTGCATGTTGGTGAAGGGCATATTGAAGAAGGATCAGACAAGTGGTTCTTGTGGGAGAACAACTCCATTTGGCTCACTAACTTCACACACCATCAGGCTTCCAAGCAGCTCTCAAGGAAACTCAGTTTTCACACTCTATGCTTAGTGCCCTTTGAGTGCATTATCTAGGAATGAACCTGGTAGAGCATCCCACACAAACGAATGCTCCACATGCGGGTTTCACATGCCACCAACTCCAGATTCACAGGCAACTTCAGCGCCACAGCCGTTTTCAGATAGCCCTCAATGCAAAGGCTCTAGACGCAAATATTGGTGTGAGAGCTAATTCAATCAAGGAAACACTGCATGTTGGTGAAGGGCATATTGAAGAAGGATCAGCCGAGTGGTTCTTGTGGGAGAACAACTCCATTTGGCTCACTAACTTCACACACCATCAGGCTTCCAAGCAGCTCTCAAGGAAACTCAGTTTTCACACTCTATGCTTAGTGCCCTTTGTGTGCCTAGGACTGAAATGAAGCTTGGTCAGCATCCCACACAAACGAATGCTCCACATGCGGGGTTCACATGCCACCAACTCCACATTCACAGGCAACTTCAGCGCCACAGCCGTTTTCAGATAGCCCTCAATGCAAAGGCTGTAGACGCAAATATTGGTGTGAGAGCTAATTCAATCAAGGAAACACTGCATGTTGGTGAAGGGCATATTGAAGAAGGATCAGCCGAGTGGTTCTTGTGGGAGAACAACTCCATTTGGCTCATTAACTTCACACACCATCAGGCTTCCAAGCAGCTCTCAAGGAAACTCAGTTTTCACACTCTATGCTTAGTGCCCTTTGTATGGCTAGGACTGAAATGAACCTGGTAGAGCATCCCACACAAACGAATGCTCCACATGCGGGTTTCACATGCCACCAACTCCACATTCACAGGCAACTTCAGCGCCACAGCCGTTTTCAGATAGCCCTCAATGCAAAGGCTCTAGACGCAAATATTGGTGTGAGAGCTAATTCAATCAAGGAAACACTGCATGTTGGTGAAGGGCATATTGAAGAAGGATCAGCCGAGTGGTTCTTGTGGGAGAACAACTCCATTTGGCTCACTAACTTCACACACCATCAGGCTTCCAAGCAGCTCTCAAGAAAACTCAGTTTTCACACTCTATGCTTAGTGCCCTTTGAGTGCATTATCTAGGAATGAACCTGGTAGAGCATCCCACACAAACGAATGCTCAACATGCGGGTTTCACATGCCACCAACTCCAGATTCACAGGCAACTTCAGCGCCACAGCCGTTTTCAGATAGCCCTCAATGCAAAGGCTCTAGACGCAAATATTGGTGTGAGAGCTAATTCAATCAAGGAAACACTGCATGTTGGTGAAGGGCATATTGAAGAAGGATCAGACAAGTGGTTCTTGTGGGAGAACAACTCCATTTGGCTCACTAACTTCACACACCATCAGGCTTCCAAGCAGCTCTCAAGGAAACTCAGTTTTCACACTCTATGCTTAGTGCCCTTTGTGTGCCTAGGACTGAAATGAAGCTTGGTCAGCATCCCACACAAACGAATGCTCCACA
>NW_026697067.1:0-25115 GCF_030435755.1 Ochotona princeps | reverse complement strand
TAGTGCCCTTTGTGTGCGTAAGACTGAATTGAAGCTTGGTGAGCATCCCACACAAACGAATGCTCCACATGCGGGTTTCACATGCCACCAACTCCACATTCTCAGGCAAATTCTGCGCCACAGCCGTTTTCAGATAGCCCTCAATGCAAAGCCTCTAGATGCAAATATTGGTGTGAGAGCTAATTCAATCAAGGAAACACTGCATGTTGGTGAAGGGCATATTGAAGAAGGATCAGCCGAGTGGTTCTTGTGGGAGAACAACTCCATTTGGCTCACTAACTTCACACACCATCAGGCTTCCAAGCAGCTCTCAAGGAAACTCAGTTTTCACACTCTATGCTTAGTGCCCTTTGTGTGCCTAGGACTGAAATGAAGCTTGCTGAGCATCCCACACAAACGAATGCTCCACATGCGGGTTTCACATGCCACCAACTCCACATTTTCACGCAACTTCTGTGCCACAGGTGTTTTCAGATAGCCCTCAATGCAAAGGCTCTAGACGCAAATATTTGTGTGAGAGCTAATTCAATCAAGGAAACACTGCATGTTGGTGAAGGGCATATTGAAGAAGGATCAGCCGAGTGGTTCTTGTGGGAGAACAACTCCATTTGGCTCACTAACTTCACACACCATCAGGCTTCCAAGCAGCTCTCAAGGAAACTCAGTTTTCACACTCTATGCTTAGTGCCCTTTGTGTGCCTAGGACTGAAATGAAGCTTGGTGAGCATCCCACACAAACGAATGCTCCACATGCGGGTTTCACATGCCACCAACTCCACATTTTCACGCAACTTCTGCGCCACTGGTGTTTTCAGATAGCCCTCAATGCAAAGGCTCTAGACGCAAATATTGGTGTGAGAGCTAATTCAATCAAGGAAACACTGCATGTTGGTGAAGGGCATATTGAAGAAGGATCAGCCGAGTGGTTCTTGTGGGAGAACAACTCCATTTGGCTCACTAACTTCACACACCATCAGGCTTCCAAGCAGCTCTCAAGGAAACTCAGTTTTCACACTCTATGTTTAGTGCTGTTTGTGTGCGTAAGACTGAAATGAAGCTTGGTGAGCATCCCACACAAACGAATGCTCCACATGCGGGTTTCACATGCCACCAACTCCACATTTTCACGCAACTTCTGCGCCACAGCCGTTTTCAGATAGCCCTCAATGCAAAGGCTCTAGACGCAAATATTTGTGTGAGAGCTAATTCAATCAAGGAAACACTGCATGTTGGTGAAGGGCATATTGAAGAAGGATCAGCCGAGTGGTTCTTGTGGGAGAACAACTCCATTTGGCTCACTAACTTCACACACCATCAGGCTTCCAAGCAGCTCTCAAGGAAACTCAGTTTTCACACTCTATGCTTAATGCCCTTTGAGTGCATTATCTAGGAATGAATCTGGTAGAGCATCCCACACAAACGAATGCTCCACATGCGGGTTTCACATGCCACCAACTCCACATTCACAGGCAACTTCAGCGCCACAGCCGTTATCAGATAGCCCTCAATGCAAAGGCTCTAGACGCAAATATTGGTGTGAGAGCTAATTCAATCAAGGAAACACTGCATGTTGGTGAAGGGCATATTGAAGAAGGATCAGCCGAGTGGTTCTTGTGGGAGAACAACTCCATTTGGCTCACTAACTTCACACACCATCAGGCTTCCAAGCAGCTCTCAAGGAAACTCAGTTTTCACACTCTATGCTTAGTGCCCTTTGAGTGCCTAGGACTGAAATGAAGCTTGGTGAGCATCCCACACAAACGAATGCTCCACATGCGGGTTTCACATGCCACCAACTCCACATTCACAGGCAACTTCAGCGCCACAGCTGTTTTCAGATAGCCCTCAATGCAAAGGCTCTAGACGCAAATATTGGTGTGAGAGCTAATTCAATCAAGGAAACACTGCATGTTGGTGAAGGGCATAATGAAGAAGGATCAGCCGAGTGGTCCTTGTGGGAGAACAACTCCATTTGGCTCACTAACTTCACACACAATCAGGCTTCCAAGCAGCTCTCAAGGAAACTCAGTTTTCACACTCTATGCTTAGTGCCCTTTGAGTGCCTAGGACTGAAATGAAGCTTGGTGAGCATCCCACACAAACGAATGCTCCACATGCGGGTTTCACATGCCACCAACTCCACATTCTCAGGCAACTTCAGCGCCACAGCCGTTTTCAGATAGCCCTCAATGCAAAGGCTCTAGACGCAAATATTGGTGTGAGAGCTAATTCAATCAAGGAAACACTGCATGTTGGTGAAGGGCATATTGAAGAAGGATTAGCCAAGTGGTCCTTGTGGGAGAACAACTCCATCTGGCTCACTAACTTCACACACCATCAGGCTTCCAAGCAGCTCTCAAGGAAACTCAGTTTTCACACTCTATGCTTAGTGCCCTTTGAGTGAATTATCTAGGAATGAACCTGGTAGAGCATCCCACACAAACGAATGCTCCACATGCGGGTTTCACATGCCACCAACTCCACATTCACAGGCAACTTCAGCGCCACAGCCGTTTTCAGATAGCCCTCAATGCAAAGGCTCTAGACGCAGATATTGGTGTTAGAGCTAATTCAATCAAGGAAACACTGCATGTTGGTGAAGGGCATATTAAGGAAGAATCAGCCGAGTAGTTCTTGTGGGAGAACAACTCCATTTGGCTCACTAACTTCACACACCATCAGGCTTCCAAGCAGCTCTCAAGGAAACTCAGTTTTCACACTCTATGCTTAGTGCCCTTTGTGGGCCTAGGACTGAAATGAAGCTTGGTGAGCATCCCACACAAACGAATGCTCCACATGCGGGTTTCACATGCCACCAACTCCACATTTTCACGCAACTTCTGCGCCACAGGTGTTTTCAGATAGCCCTCAATGCAAAGGCTCTAGACGCAAATATTGGTGTGAGAGCTAATTCAATCAAGGAAACACTGCATGTTGGTGAAGGGCATATTGAAGAAGGATCAGCCGAGTGGTTCTTGTGGGAGAACAACTCCATTTGGCTCACTAATTTCACACACCATCAGGCTTCCAAGCAGCTCTCAAGGAAACTCAGTTTTCACACTCTATGCTTAGTGCCCTTTGTGTGCGTAAGACTGAATTGAAGCTTGGTGAGCATCCCACACAAACGAATGCTCCACATGCGGGTTTCACATGCCACCAACTCCACATTCTCAGGCAAATTCTGCGCCACAGCCGTTTTCAGATAGCCCTCAATGCAAAGCCTCTAGATGCAAATATTGGTGTGAGAGCTAATTCAATCAAGGAAACACTGCATGTTGGTGAAGGGCATATTGAAGAAGGATCAGCCGAGTGGTTCTTGTGGGAGAACAACTCCATTTGGCTCACTAACTTCACACACCATCAGGCTTCCAAGCAGCTCTCAAGGAAACTCAGTTTTCACACTCTATGCTTAGTGCCCTTTGTGTGCCTAGGACTGAAATGAAGCTTGCTGAGCATCCCACACAAACGAATGCTCCACATGCGGGTTTCACATGCCACCAACTCCACATTTTCACGCAACTTCTGTGCCACAGGTGTTTTCAGATAGCCCTCAATGCAAAGGCTCTAGACGCAAATATTTGTGTGAGAGCTAATTCAATCAAGGAAACACTGCATGTTGGTGAAGGGCATATTGAAGAAGGATCAGCCGAGTGGTTCTTGTGGGAGAACAACTCCATTTGGCTCACTAACTTCACACACCATCAGGCTTCCAAGCAGCTCTCAAGGAAACTCAGTTTTCACACTCTATGCTTAATGCCCTTTGAGTGCATTATCTAGGAATGAATCTGGTAGAGCATCCCACACAAACGAATGCTCCACATGCGGGTTTCACATGCCACCAACTCCACATTCACAGGCAACTTCAGCGCCACAGCCGTTTTCAGATAGCCCTCAATGCAAAGGCTCTAGACGCAAATATTGGTGTGAGAGCTAATTCAATCAAGGAAACACTGCATGTTGGTGAAGGGCATAATGAAGAAGGATCAGCCGAGTGGTCCTTGTGGGAGAACAACTCCATTTGGCTCACTAACTTCACACACAATCAGGCTTCCAAGCAGCTCTCAAGGAAACTCAGTTTTCACACTCTATGCTTATTGCCCTTTGAGTGCGTAGGACTGAAATGAAGCTTGGTGAGCATCCCACACAAACGAATGCTCCACATGCGGGTTTCACATGCCACCAACTCCACATTCTCAGGCAACTTCAGCGCCACAGCCGTTTTCAGATAGCCCTCAATGCAAAGGCTCTCGATGCAAATATTGGTGTGAGAGCTAATTCAATCAAGGAAACACTGCATGTTGGTGAAGGGCATATTGAAGAAGGATCAGCCGAGTGGTTCTTGTGGGAGAACAACTCCATTTGGCTCACTAACTTCACACACCATCAGGCTTCCAAGCAGCTCTCAAGGAAACTCAGTTTTCACACTCTATGCTTAGTGCCCTTTGTGTGTGTAAGACTGAATTGAAGCTTGGTGAGCATCCCACACAAACGAATGCTCCACATGCGGGTTTCACATGCCACCAACTCCACATTCTCAGGCAACTTCAGCGCCACAGCCGTTTTCAGATAGCCCTCAATGCAAAGCCTCTAGATGCAAATATTGGTGTGAGAGCTAATTCAATCAAGGAAACACTGCATGTTGGTGAAGGGCATATTGAAGAAGGATCAGCCGAGTGGTTCTTGTGGGAGAACAACTCCATTTGGCTCACTAACTTCACACACCATCAGGCTTCCAAGCAGCTCTCAAGGAAACTCAGTTTTCACACTCTATGCTTAGTGCCCTTTGAGTGCCTAGGACTGAAATGAAGCTTGGTGAGCATCCCACACAAACGAATGCTCCACATGCGGGTTTCACATGCCACCAACTCCACATTTTCACGCAACTTCTGCGCCACTGGTGTTTTCAGATAGCCCTCAATGCAAAGGCTCTAGACGCAAATATTGGTGTGAGAGCTAATTCAATCAAGGAAACACTGCATGTTGGTGAAGGGCATATTGAAGAAGGATCAGCCGAGTGGTTCTTGTGGGAGAACAACTCCATTTGGCTCACTAACTTCACACACCATCAGGCTTCCAAGCAGCTCTCAAGGAAACTCAGTTTTCACACTCTATGTTTAGTGCTGTTTGTGTGCGTAAGACTGAAATGAATCTTGGTGAGCATCCCACACAAACGAATGCTCCACATGCGGGTTTCACATGCCACCAACTCCACATTTTCACGCAACTTCTGCGCCACAGCCGTTTTCAGATAGCCCTCAATGCAAAGGCTCTAGACGCAAATATTTGTGTGAGAGCTAATTCAATCAAGGAAACACTGCATGTTGGTGAAGGGCATATTGAAGAAGGATCAGCCGAGTGGTTCTTGTGGGAGAACAACTCCATTTGGCTCACTAACTTCACACACCATCAGGCTTCCAAGCAGCTCTCAAGGAAACTCAGTTTTCACACTCTATGCTTAATGCCCTTTGAGTGCATTATCTAGGAATGAATCTGGTAGAGCATCCCACACAAACGAATGCTCCACATGCGGGTTTCACATGCCACCAACTCCACATTCACAGGCAACTTCAGCGCCACAGCCGTTATCAGATAGCCCTCAATGCAAAGGCTCTAGACGCAAATATTGGTGTGAGAGCTAATTCAATCAAGGAAACACTGCATGTTGGTGAAGGGCATATTGAAGAAGGATCAGCCGAGTGGTTCTTGTGGGAGAACAACTCCATTTGGCTCACTAACTTCACACACCATCAGGCTTCCAAGCAGCTCTCAAGGAAACTCAGTTTTCACACTCTATGCTTAGTGCCCTTTGAGTGCCTAGGACTGAAATGAAGCTTGGTGAGCATCCCACACAAACGAATGCTCCACATGCGGGTTTCACATGCCACCAACTCCACATTCTCAGGCAACTTCAGCGCCACAGCTGTTTTCAGATAGCCCTCAATGCAAAGGCTCTAGACGCAAATATTGGTGTGAGAGCTAATTCAATCAAGGAAACACTGCATGTTGGTGAAGGGCATAATGAAGAAGGATCAGCCGAGTGGTCCTTGTGGGAGAACAACTCCATTTGGCTCACTAACTTCACACACAATCAGGCTTCCAAGCAGCTCTCAAGGAAACTCAGGTTTCACACTCTATGCTTATTGCCTTTGAGTGCCTAGGACTGAAATGAAGCTTGGTGAGCATCCCACACAAACGAATGCTCCACATGCGGGTTTCACATGCCACCAACTCCACATTCTCAGGCAACTTCAGCGCCACAGCCGTTTTCAGATAGCCCTCAATGCAAAGGCTCTAGACGCAAATATTGGTGTGAGAGCTAATTCAATCAAGGAAACACTGCATGTTGGTGAAGGGCATATTGAAGAAGGATTAGCCAAGTGGTCCTTGTGGGAGAACAACTCCATCTGGCTCACTAACTTCACACACCATCAGGCTTCCAAGCAGCTCTCAAGGAAACTCAGTTTTCACACTCTATGCTTAGTGCCCTTTGAGTGAATTATCTAGGAATGAACCTGGTAGAGCATCCCACACAAACGAATGCTCCACATGCGGGTTTCACATGCCACCAACTCCACATTCACAGGCAACTTCAGCGCCACAGCCGTTTTCAGATAGCCCTCAATGCAAAGGCTCTAGACGCAGATATTGGTGTTAGAGCTAATTCAATCAAGGAAACACTGCATGTTGGTGACGGGCATATTAAGGAAGAATCAGCCGAGTAGTTCTTGTGGGAGAACAACTCCATTTGGCTCACTAACTTCACACACCATCAGGCTTCCAAGCAGCTCTCAAGGAAACTCAGTTTTCACACTCTATGCTTAGTGCCCTTTGTGGGCCTAGGACTGAAATGAAGCTGGTAGAGCATCCCACACAAACGAATGCTCCACATGCGGGTTTCACATGCCACCAACTCCACATTTTCACGCAACTTCTGCGCCACAGGTGTTTTCAGATAGCCCTCAATGCAAAGGCTCTAGACGCAAATATTGGTGTGAGAGCTAATTCAATCAAGGAAACACTGCATGTTGGTGAAGGGCATATTGAAGAAGGATCAGCCGAGTGGTTCTTGTGGGAGAACAACTCCATTTGGCTCACTAATTTCACACACCATCAGGCTTCCAAGCAGCTCTCAAGGAAACTCAGTTTTCACACTCTATGCTTAGTGCCCTTTGTGTGCGTAAGACTGAATTGAAGCTTGGTGAGCATCCCACACAAACGAATGCTCCACATGCGGGTTTCACATGCCACCAACTCCACATTCTCAGGCAACTTCTGCGCCACAGCCGTTTTCAGATAGCCCTCAATGCAAAGCCTCTAGATGCAAATATTGGTGTGAGAGCTAATTCAATCAAGGAAACACTGCATGTTGGTGAAGGGCATATTGAAGAAGGATCAGCCGAGTGGTTCTTGTGGGAGAACAACTCAATTTGGCTCACTAACTTCACACACCATCAGGCTTCCAAGCAGCTCTCAAGGAAACTCAGTTTTCACACTCTATGCTTAGTGCCCTTTGTGTGCCTAGGACTGAAATGAAGCTTGCTGAGCATCCCACACAAACGAATGCTCCACATGCGGGTTTCACATGCCACCAACTCCACATTTTCACGCAACTTCTGTGCCACAGGTGTTTTCAGATAGCCCTCAATGCAAAGGCTCTAGACGCAAATATTTGTGTGAGAGCTAATTCAATCAAGGAAACACTGCATGTTGGTGAAGGGCATATTGAAGAAGGATCAGCCGAGTGGTTCTTGTGGGAGAACAACTCCATTTGGCTCACTAACTTCACACACCATCAGGCTTCCAAGCAGCTCTCAAGGAAACTCAGTTTTCACACTCTATGCTTAATGCCCTTTGAGTGCATTATCTAGGAATGAATCTGGTAGAGCATCCCACACAAACGAATGCTCCACATGCGGGTTTCACATGCCACCAACTCCACATTCACAGGCAACTTCAGCGCCACAGCCGTTTTCAGATAGCCCTCAATGCAAAGGATCTAGACGCAAATATTGGTGTGAGAGCTAATTCAATCAAGGAAACACTGCATGTTGGTGAAGGGCATAATGAAGAAGGATCAGCCGAGTGGTCCTTGTGGGAGAACAACTCCATTTGGCTCACTAACTTCACACACAATCAGGCTTCCAAGCAGCTCTCAAGGAAACTCAGTTTTCACACTCTATGCTTAGTGCCCTTTGAGTGCCTAGGACTGAAAAGAAGCTTGGTGAGCATCCCACACAAACGAATGCTCCACATGCGGGTTTCACATGCCACCAACTCCACATTCTCAGGCAACTTCAGCGCCACAGCCGTTTTCAGATAGCCCTCAATGCAAAGGCTCTAGACGCAAATATTGGTGTGAGAGCTAATTCAATCAAGGAAACACTGCATGTTGGTGAAGGGCTTATTGAAGAAGGATCAGCCGAGTGGTTCTTGTGGGAGAACAACTCCATTTGGCTCACTAACTTCACACACCATCAGGCTTCCAAGCAGCTCTCAAGGAAACTCAGTTTTCACACTCTATGCTTAGTGCCCTTTGAGTGCCTATGACTGAAATGAAGCTTGGTGAGCATCCCACACAAACGAATGCTCCACATGCGGGTTTCACATGCCACCAACTCCACATTCTCAGGCAACTTCAGCGCCACAGCCGTTTTCAGATAGCCCTCAATGCAAAGGCTCTAGACGCAAATATTGGTGTGAGAGCTAATTCAATCAAGGAAACACTGCATGTTGGTGAAGGGCATATTGAAGAAGGATCAGCCGAGTGGTCCTTGTGGGAGAACAACTCCATTTGGCTCACTAACTTCACACACAATCAGGCTTCCAAGCAGCTCTCAAGGAAACTCAGGTTTCACACTCTATGCTTATTGCCCTTTGAGTGCCTAGGACTGAAATGAAGCTTGGTGAGCATCCCACACAAACGAATGCTCCACATGCGGGTTTCACATGCCACCAACTCCACATTCTCAGGCAACTTCAGCGCCACAGCCGTTTTCAGATAGCCCTCAAAGCAAAGGCTCTAGACACAAATATTGGTATGAGAGCTAATTCAATCAAGGAAACACTGCATGTTGGTGAAGGGCATATTGAAGAAGGATCAGCCGAGTGGTCCTTGTGGGAGAACAACTCCATTTGGCTCACTAACTTCACACACCATCAGGCTTCCAAGCAGCTCTGAAGGAAACTCAGTTTTCACACTCTATGCTTAGTGCCCTTTGAGTGCCTAGGACTGAAATGAAGCTTGGTGAGCATCCCACACAAACGAATGCTCCACATGCGGGTTTCACATGCCACCAACTCCACATTCTCAGGCAACTTCAGCGCCACAGCCGTTTTCAGATAGCCCTCAATGCAAAGGCTCTAGACGCAAATATTGGTGTGAGAGCTAATTCAATCAAGGAAACACTGCATGTTGGTGAAGGGCATATTGAAGAAGGATTAGCCAAGTGGTCCTTGTGGGAGAACAACTCCATCTGGCTCACTAACTTCACACACCATCAGGCTTCCAAGCAGCTCTCAAGGAAACTCAGTTTTCACACTCTATGCTTAGTGCCCTTTGAGTGAATTATCTAGGAATGAACCTGGTAGAGCATCCCACACAAACGAATGCTCCACATGCGGTTTTCACATGCCACCAACTCCACATTCACAGGCAACTTCAGCGCCACAGCCGTTTTCAGATAGCCCTCAATGCAAAGGCTCTAGACGCAGATATTGGTGTTAGAGCTAATTCAATCAAGGAAACACTGCATGTTGGTGAAGGGCATATTAAGGAAGAATCAGCCGAGTAGTTCTTGTGGGAGAACAACTCCATTTGGCTCACTAACTTCACACACCATCAGGCTTCCAAGCAGCTCTCAAGGAAACTCAGTTTTCACACTCTATGCTTAGTGCCCTTTGAGTGCATTATCTAGGAATGAATCTAGTAGAGCATCCCACACAAACGAATGCTCCACATGCGGGTTTCACATGCCACCAACTCCACATTTTCACGCAACTTCAGCGCCACAGGTGTTTTCAGATAGCCCTCAATGCAAAGGCTCTAGATGCATATATTAGTGTGAGAGCTAATTCAATCAAGGAAACACTGCATGTTGGTGAAGGGCATAATGAAGAAGGTTCAGCCGAGTGGTCCTTGTGGGAGAACAACTCCATTTGGCTCACTAACTTCACACACCATCAGGCTTCCAAGCAGCTCTCAAGGAAACTCAGTTTTCACACTCTATGTTTAGTGCCCTTTGAGTGCCTATGACTGAAATGAAGCTTGGTGAGCATCCCACACAAACGAATGCTCCACATGCGGGTTTCACATGCCACCAACTCCACATTCTCAGGCAACTTCAGCGCCACAGCCGTTTTCAGATAGCCCTCAATGCAAAGGATCTAGACGCAAATATTGGTGTGAGAGCTAATTCAATCAAGGAAACACTGCATGTTGGTGAAGGGCATATTGAAGAAGGATCAGCCGAGTGGTTCTTGTGGGAGAACAACTCCATTTGGCTCACTAACTTCACACACCATCAGGCTTCCAAGCAGCTCTCAAGGAAACTCAGTTTTCACACTCTATGCTTAGTGCCCTTTGAGTGCCTAGGACTGAAATGAAGCTTGGTGAGCATCCCACACAAACGAATGCTCCACATGCGGGTTTCACATGCCACCAACTCCACATTCTCAGGCAACTTCAGCGCCACAGCCGTTTTCAGATAGCCCTCAATGCAAAGGATCTAGACGCAAATATTGGTGTGTGAGCTAATTCAATCAAGGAAACACTGCATGTTGGTGAAGGGCATAATGAAGAAGGATCAGCCGAGTGGTCCTTGTGGGAGAACAACTCCATTTGGCTCACTAACTTCACACACCATCAGGCTTCCAAGCAGCTCTCATGGAAACTCAGTTTTCACACTCTATGCTTAGTGCCCTTTGAGTGCCTAGGACTGAAATGAAGCTTGGTGAGCATCCCACACAAACGAATGCTCCACATGCGGGTTTCACATGCCACCAACTCCACATTCTCAGGCAACTTCAGCGCCACAGCCGTTTTCAGATAGCCCTCAAAGCAAAGGCTCTAGACACAAATATTGGTATGAGAGCTAATTCAATCAAGGAAACACTGCATGTTGGTGAAGGGCATATTGAAGAAGGATCAGCCGAGTGGTCCTTGTGGGAGAACAACTCCATTTGGCTCACTAACTTCACACACCATCAGGCTTCCAAGCAGCTCTCAAGGAAACTCAGTTTTCACACTCTATGCTTAGTGCCCTTTGAGTGGCTAGGACTGAAATGAAGCTGGTAGAGCATCCCACACAAACGAATGCTCCACATGCGGGTTTCACATGCCACCAACTCCACATTCTCAGGCAACTTCAGAGCCACAGCCGTTTTCAGATAGCCCTCAATGCAAAGCCTCTCGATGCAAATATTGGTGTGAGAGCTAATTCAATCAAGGAAACACTGCATGTTGGTGAAAGGCATATTGAAGAAGGATCAGCCGAGTGGTTCTTGTGGGAGAACAACTCCATTTGGCTCACTAACTTCACACACCATCAGGCTTCCAAGCAGCTCTCAAGGAAACTCAGTTTTCACACTCTATGCTTAGTGCCCTTTGTGTGCCTAGGACTGAAATGAAGCTTGGTGAGCATCCCACACAAACGAATGCTCCATATGCGGGTTTCACATGCCACCAACTCCACATTTTCACGCAACTTCTGCGCCACAGGTGTTTTCAGATAGCCCTCAATGCAAAGGCTCTAGATGCAAATATTGGTATGAGAGCTAATTCAATCAAGGAAACACTGCCTGTTGGTGAAGGGCATATTGAAGAAGGATCAGCCGAGTGGTTCTTGTGGGAGAACAACTCCATTTGGCTCACTAACTTCACACACCATCAGGCTTCCAAGCAGCTCTCAAGGAAACTCAGTTTTCACACTCTATGTTTAGTGCTGTTTGTGTGCGTAAGACTGAAATGAAACTTGGTGAGCATCCCACACAAACGAATGCTCCACATGCGGGTTTCACATGCCACCAACTCCACATTCTCAGGCAACTTCAGCGCCACAGCCGTTTTCAGATAGCCCTCAAAGCAAAGGCTCTAGACGCAAATATTGGTATGAGAGCTAATTCAATCAAGGAAACACTGCATGTTGGTGAAGGGCATATTGAAGAAGGATCAGCCGAGTGGTCCTTGTGGGAGAACAACTCCATTTGGCTCACTAACTTCACACACCATCAGGCTTCCAAGCAGCTCACAAGGAAACTCAGTTTTCACACTCTATGCTTAGTGCCCTTTGAGTGCCTAGGACTGAAATGAAGCTTGGTGAGCATCCCACACAAACGAATGCTCCACATGCGGGTTTCACATGCCACCAACTCCACATTCTCAGGCAACTTCAGCGCCACAGCCGTTTTCAGATAGCCCTCAATGCAAAGGCTCTAGACGCAAATATTGGTGTGAGAGCTAATTCAATCAAGGAAACACTGCATGTTGGTGAAGGGCATATTGAAGAAGGATCAGCCGAGTGGTCCTTGTGGGAGAACAACTCCATTTGGCTCACTAACTTCACACACCATCAGGCTTCCAAGCAGCTCTCAAGGAAACTCAGTTTTCACACTCTATGCTTAGTGCCCTTTGAGTGAATTATCTAGGAATGAACCTGGTAGAGCATCCCACACAAACGAATGCTCCACATGCGGGTTTCACATGCCACCAACTCCACATTCACAGGCAACTTCAGCGCCACAGCCGTTTTCAGATAGCCCTCAATGCAAAGGCTCTAGACGCAGATATTGGTGTGAGAGCTAATTCAATCAAGGAAACACTGCATGTTGGTGAAGGGCATATTAAAGAAGAATCAGCCGAGTAGTTCTTGTGGGAGAACAACTCCATTTGACTCACTAACTTCACACACCATCAGGCTTCCAAGCAGCTCTCAAGGAAACTCAGTTTTCACACTCTATGCTTAGTGCCCTTTGTGTGCCTAGGACTGAAATGAAGCTTGCTGAGCATCCCACACAAACGAATGCTCCACATGCGGGTTTCACATGCCACCAACTCCACATTCACAGGCAACTTCAGCGCTACAGCCATTTTCAGATAGCCCTCAATGCAAAGGCTCTAGATGCAAATATTGGTGTGAGAGCTAATTCAATCAAGGAAACACTGCATGTTGGTGAAGGGCATATTGAAGAAGGATCAGCCGAGTGGTCCTTGTGGGAGAACAACTCCATTTGGCTCACTAACTTCACACACCATCAGGCTTCCAAGCAGCTCTCAAGGAAACTCAGTTTTCACACTCTATGTTTAGTGCCCTTTGAGTGCCTAGGACTGAAATGAAGCTTGGTGAGCATCCCACACAAACGAATGCTCCACATGCGGGTTTCACATGCCACCAACTCCACATTCTCAGGCAACTTCAGCGCCACAGCCGTTTTCAGATAGCCCTCAAAGCAAAGGCTCTAGACACAAATATTGGTATGAGAGCTAATTCAATCAAGGAAACACTGCATGTTGGTGAAGGGCATATTGAAGAAGGATCAGCCGAGTGGTTCTTGTGGGAGAACAACTCCATTTGGCTCACTAACTTCACACACCATCAGGCTTCCAAGCAGCTCTCAAGGAAACTCAGTTTTCACACTCTATGCTTAGTGCCCTTTGAGTGCATTATCTAGGAATGAACCTGGTAGAGCAACCCACACAAACGAATGCTCCACATGCGGGTTTCACATGCTACCAACTCCACATTCACAGGCAACTTCAGCGCCACAGCCGTTTTCAGATAGCCCTCAATGCAAAGGCTCTAGACGCAAATATTGGTGTGAGAGCTAATTCAATCAAGGAAACACTGCATGTTGGTGAAGGGCATATTGAAGAAGGATCAGCCGAGTGGTTCTTGTGGGAGAACAACTCCATTTGGCTCACTAACTTCACACACCATCAGGCTTCCAAGCAGCTCTCAAGGAAACTCAGTTTTCACACTCTATGCTTAGTGCCCTTTGTGTGCCTAGGACTGAAATGAAGCTTGCTGAGCATCCCACACAAACGAATGCTCCACATGCGGGTTTCACATGCCACCAACTCCACATTCACAGGTAACTTCAGGGCCACAGCCATTTTCAGACAGCCCTCAATGCAAAGGCTCTAGACGCAAATATTGGTGTGAGAGCTAATTCAATCAAGGAAACTCTGCATGTTGGTGAAGGGCATATTGAAGAAGGATCAGCCGAGTGGTTCTTGTGGGAGAACAACTCCATTTGGCTCACTAACTTCACACACCATCAGGCTTCCAAGCAGCTTTCAAGGAAACTCAGTTTTCACACTCTATGCTTAGTGCCCTTTGAGTGCATTATCTAGGAATGAACCTGGTAGAGCAACCCACACAAACGAATGCTCCACATGCGGGTTTCACATGCTACCAACTCCACATTCACAGGCAACTTCAGCGCCACAGCCGTTTTCAGATAGCCCTCAATGCAAAGGCTCTAGACGCAAATATTGGTGTGAGAGCTAATTCAATCAAGGAAACACTGCATGTTGGTGAAGGGCATATTGAAGAAGGATCAGCCGAGTGGTTCTTGTGGGAGAACAACTCCATTTGGCTCACTAACTTCACACACCATCAGGCTTCCAAGCAGCTCTCAAGGAAACTCAGTTTTCACACTCTATGCTTAGTGCCCTTTGTGTGCCTAGGACTGAAATGAAGCTTGCTGAGCATCCCACACAAACGAATGCTCCACATGCGGGTTTCACATGCCACCAACTCCACATTCACAGGTAACTTCAGGGCCACAGCCATTTTCAGACAGCCCTCAATGCAAAGGCTCTAGACGCAAATATTGGTGTGAGAGCTAATTCAATCAAGGAAACTCTGCATGTTGGTGAAGGGCATATTGAAGAAGGATCAGCCGAGTGGTTCTTGTGGGAGAACAACTCCATTTGGCTCACTAACTTCACACACCATCAGGCTTCCAAGCAGCTCTCAAGGAAACTCAGTTTTCACACTCTATGTTTAGTGCTGTTTGTGTGCGTAAGACTGAAATGAAGCTTGGTGAGCATCCCACACAAACGAATGCTCCACATGCGGGTTTCACATGCCACCAACTCCACATTTTCACGCAACTTCTGCGCCACAGGTGTTTTCAGATAGCCCTCAATGCAAAGGCTCTAGATGCAAATATTGGTGTGAGAGCTAATTCAATCAAGGAAACACTGCCTGTTGGTGAAGGGCATATTGAAGAAGGATCAGCCGAGTGGTTCTTGTGGGAGAACAACTCCATTTGGCTCACTAACTTCACACACCATCAGGCTTCCAAGCAGCTCTCAAGGAAACTCAGTTTTCACACTCTATGCTTAGTGCCCTTTGAGAGCCTAGGACTGAAATGAAGCTTGGTGAGCATCCCACACAAACGAATGCTCCACATGCGGGTTTCACATGCCACCAACTCCACATTCACAGGCAACTTCAGCGCTACAGCCATTTTCAGATAGCCCTCAATGCAAAGGCTCTAGATGCAAATATTGGTGTGAGAGCTAATTCAATCAAGGAAACACTGCATGTTGGTGAAGGGCATATTGAAGAAGGATCAGCCGAGTGGTCCTTGTGGGAGAACAACTCCATTTGGCTCACTAACTTCACACACCCTCAGGCTTCCAAGCAGCTCTCAAGGAAACTCAGTTTTCACACTCTATGTTTAGTGCCCTTTGAGTGCCTAGGACGGAAATGAAGCTTGGTGAGCATCCCACACAAACGAATGCTCCACATGCGGGTTTCACATGCCACCAACTCCACATTCACAGGCAACTTCAGCGCCACAGCCGTTTTCAGATAGCCCTCAAAGCAAAGGCTCTAGACACAAATATTGGTATGAGAGCTAATTCAATCAAGGAAACACTGCATGTTGGTGAAGGGCATATTGAAGAAGGATCAGCCGAGTGGTCCTTATGGGAGAACAACTCCATTTGGCTCACTAACTTCACACACCATCAGGCTTCCAAGCAGCTCTCAAGGAAACTCAGTTTTCACACTCTATGCTTATTGCCCTTTGAGTGAATTATCTAGGAATGAACCTGGTAGAGCATCCCACAAAAACGAATGCTCCACATGTGGGTTTCACATGCCACCAACTCCACATTCTCAGGCAACTTCAGCGCCACAGCCGTTTTCAGATAGCCCTCAAAGCAAAGGCTCTAGACACAAATATTGGTATGAGAGCTAATTCAATCAAGGAAACACTGCATGTTGGTGAAGGGCATATTGAAGAAGGATCAGCCGAGTGGTTCTTGTGGGAGAACAACTCCATTTGGCTCACTAACTTCACACACCATCAGGCTTCCAAGCAGCTCTCAAGGAAACTCAGTTTTCACACTCTATGCTTAGTGCCCTTTGAGTGAATTAGCCAGGAATGTACCTGGTAGAGCATCCCACACAAACGAATGTTCCACATGCAGGTTTCACATGCCACCAACTCCACATTCACAGACAACTTCAGAAAACAGCCGCTTTCAGATAGCCCTCAATGCAAAGGCTCTAGACGCAAATATTGGTGTGAGAGCTAATTCAATCAAGGAAACACTGCATGTTGGTGAAGGGCATATTGAAGAAGGATCAGCCGAGTGGTTCTTGTGGGAGAACAACTCCATTTGGCTCACTAACTTCACACACCATCAGGCTTCCAAGCAGCTCTCAAGGAAACTCAGTTTTCACACTCTATGCTTAGTGCCCTTTGTGTGCCTAGGACTGAAATGAAGCTTGCTGAGCATCCCACACAAACGAATGCTCCACATGCGGGTTTCACATGCCACCAACTCCACATTCACAGGTAACTTCAGGGCCACAGCCATTTTCAGACAGCCCTCAATGCAAAGGCTCTAGACGCAAATATTGGTGTGAGAGCTAATTCAATCAAGGAAACTCTGCATGTTGGTGAAGGGCATATTGAAGAAGGATCAGCCGAGTGGTTCTTGTGGGAGAACAACTCCATTTGGCTCACTAACTTCACACACCATCAGGCTTCCAATCAGCTCTCAAGGAAACTCAGTTTTCACACTCTATGTTTAGTGCTGTTTGTGTGCGTAAGACTGAAATGAAGCTTGGTGAGCATCCCACACAAACGAATGCTCCACATGCGGGTTTCACATGCCACCAACTCCACATTTTCACGCAACTTCTGCGCCACAGGTGTTTTCAGATAGCCCTCAATGCAAAGGCTCTAGATGCAAATATTGGTGTGAGAGCTAATTCAATCAAGGAAACACTGCCTGTTGGTGAAGGGCATATTGAAGAAGGATCAGCCGAGTGGTTCTTGTGGGAGAACAACTCCATTTGGCTCACTAACTTCACACACCATCAGGCTTCCAAGCAGCTCTCAAGGAAACTCAGTTTTCACACTCTATGCTTAGTGCCCTTTGAGAGCCTAGGACTGAAATGAAGCTTGGTGAGCATCCCACACAAACGAATGCTCCACATGCGGGTTTCACATGCCACCAACTCCACATTCACAGGCAACTTCAGCGCTACAGCCATTTTCAGATAGCCCTCAATGCAAAGGCTCTAGATGCAAATATTGGTGTGAGAGCTAATTCAATCAAGGAAACACTGCATGTTGGTGAAGGGCATATTGAAGAAGGATCAGCCGAGTGGTCCTTGTGGGAGAACAACTCCATTTGGCTCACTAACTTCACACACCCTCAGGCTTCCAAGCAGCTCTCAAGGAAACTCAGTTTTCACACTCTATGTTTAGTGCCCTTTGAGTGCCTAGGACGGAAATGAAGCTTGGTGAGCATCCCACACAAACGAATGCTCCACATGCGGGTTTCACATGCCACCAACTCCACATTCTCAGGCAACTTCTGCGCCACAGCCGTTTTCAGATAGCCCTCAAAGCAAAGGCTCTAGACACAAATATTGGTATGAGAGCTAATTCAATCAAGGAAACACTGCATGTTGGTGAAGGGCATATTGAAGAAGGATCAGCCGAGTGGTCCTTGTGGGAGAACAACTCCATTTGGCTCACTAACTTCACACACCATCAGGCTTCCAAGCAGCTCTCAAGGAAACTCAGTTTTCACACTCTATGCTTATTGCCCTTTGAGTGAATTATCTAGGAATGAACCTGGTAGAGCATCCCACAAAAACGAATGCTCCACATGCGGGTTTCACATGCCACCAACTCCACATTCTCAGGCAACTTCAGCGCCACAGCCGTTTTCAGATAGCCCTCAAAGCAAAGGCTCTAGACACAAATATTGGTATGAGAGCTAATTCAATCAAGGAAACACTGCATGTTGGTGAAGGGCATATTGAAGAAGGATCAGCCGAGTGGTTCTTGTGGGAGAACAACTCCATTTGGCTCACTAACTTCACACACCATCAGGCTTCCAAGCAGCTCTCAAGGAAACTCAGTTTTCACACTCTATGCTTAGTGCCCTTTGAGTGAATTAGCCAGGAATGTACCTGGTAGAGCATCCCACACAAACGAATGTTCCACATGCAGGTTTCACATGCCACCAACTCCACATTCATAGACAACTTCAGAAAACAGCCGCTTTCAGATAGCCCTCAATGCAAAGGCTCTAGACGCAAATATTGGTGTGAGAGCTAATTCAATCAAGGAAACACTGCATGTTGGTGAAGGGCATATTGAAGAAGGATCAGCCGAGTGGTTCTTGTGGGAGAACAACTCCATTTGGCTCACTAACTTCACACACCATCAGGCTCCAAGCAGCTCTCAAGGAAACTCAGTTTTCACACTCTATGCTTAGTGCCCTTTGAGTGCCAAGGACTGAAATGAAGCTTGTTGAGCATCCCACACAAACGAATGCTCCAAATGCGGGTTTCACATGCCACCAACTCCACATTTTCATGCAACTTCTGCGCCACAGCCGTTTTCAGATAGCCCTCAATGCAAAGGCTCTAGACGCAAATATTGGTGTGAGAGCTAATTCAATCAAGGAAACACTGCATGTTGATGAAGGGCATATTGAAGAAGGATCAGCCGAGTGGTCCTTGTGGGAGAACAACTCCATTTGGCTCACTAACTTCACACACCATCAGGCTTCCAAGCAGCTCTCAAGGAAACTCAGTTTTCACACTCTATGTTTAGTGCTGTTTGTGTGCGTAAGACTGAAATGAAGCTTGGTGAGCATCCCACACAAACGAATGCTCCACATGCGGGTTTCACATGCCACCAACTCCACATTTTCACGCAACTTCTGCACCAGAGCCGTTTTCAGATAGCCCTCAATGCAAAGGCTCTAGACGCAAATATTGGTGTGAGAGCTAATTCAATCAAGGAAACACTGCATGTTGGTGAAGGGCATATTGAAGAAGGTTCAGCCGAGTGTTCCTTGTGGGAGAACAACTCCATTTGGCTCACTAACTTCACACACCATCAGGCTTCCAAGCAGCTCTCAAGGAAACTCAGTTTTCACACTCTATGTTTAGTGCCCTTTGAGTGCCTATGACTGAAATGAAGCTTTGTGAGCATCCCACACAAACGAATGCTCCACATGCGGGTTTCACATGCCACCAACTCCACATTCTCAGGCAACTTCAGCGCCACAGCCGTTTTCAGATAGCCCTCAATGCAAAGGATCTAGACGCAAATATTGGTGTGAGAGCTAATTCAATCAAGGAAACACTGCATGTTGGTGAAGGGCATAATGAAGAAGGATCAGCCGAGTGGTCCTTGTGGGAGAACAACTCCATTTGGCTCACTAACTTCACACACCATCAGGCTTCCAAGCAGCTCTCAAGGAAACTCAGTTTTCACACTCTATGCTTATTGCCCTTTGGGTGAATTATCTAGGAATGAACCTGGTAGAGCATCCCACACAAACGAATGCTCCACATGCGGGTTTCACATGCCACCAACTCCACATTCTCAGGCAACTTCAGCGCCACAGCCGTTTTCAGATAGCCCTCAAAGCAAAGGCTCTAGACACAAATATTGGTATGAGAGCTAATTCAATCAAGGAAACACTGCATGTTGGTGAAGGGCATATTGAAGAAGGATCAGCCGAGTGGTTCTTGTGGGAGAACAACTCCATTTGGCTCACCAACTTCACACACCATCAGGCTTCCAAGCAGCTCTCAAGGAAACTCAGTTTTCACACTCTATGCTTAGTGCCCTTTGAGTGAATTATCCAGGAATGTACCTGGTCGAGCATCCCACACAAACGAATGTTCCACATGCAGGTTTCACATGCCACCAACTCCACATTCACAGACAACTTCAGCGAACAGCCACTTTCAGATAGCCCTCAATGCAAAGGCTCTAGACGCAAATATTGGTGTGAGAGCTAATTCAATCAAGGAAACACTGCCTGTTGGTGAAGGGCATATTGAAGAAGGATCAGCCGAGTGGTTCTTGTGGGAGAACAACTCCATTTGGCTCACTAACTTCACACACCATCAGGCTTCCAAGCAGCTCTCAAGGAAACTCAGTTTTCACACTCTATGCTTAGTGCCCTTTGAGTGCGTAGTACTGAAATGAAGCTTGCTGAGCATCCCACACAAACGAATGCTCCACATGCGGGTTTCACATGCCACCAACTCCACATTCACAGGCAACTTCAGCGCCACAGCCGTTTTCAGATAGCCCTCAATGCAAAGGCTCTAGATGCAAATATTGGTGTGAGAGCTAATTCAATCAAGGAAACACTGCATGTTGGTGAAGGGCATATTGAAGAAGGATCAGCCGAGTGGTTCTTGTGGGAGAACAACTCCATTTGGCTCACTAACTTCACACACCATCAGGCTTCCAAGCAGCTCTCAAGGAAACTCAGTTTTCACACTCTATGCTTAGTGCCCTTTGAGTGCATTATCTAGGAATGAACCTAGTAGAGCATCCCACACAAAAGAATGCTCCACGTGCGGGTTTCACATGCCACCAACTCCACATTCACAGGCAACTTCAGCGCCACAGCCGTTTTCAGATAGCCCTCAATGCAAAGGCTCTAGACGCAAATATTGGTGTGAGAGCTAATTCAATCAAGGAAACACTGCATGTTGGTGAAGGGCATATTGAAGAAGGATCAGCCGAGTGGTTCTTGTGGGAGAACAACTCCATTTGGCTCACTAACTTCACACACCATCAGGCTTCCAAGCAGCTCTCAAGGAAACTCAGTTTTCACACTCTATGCTTAGTGCCCTTTGAGTGCATTATCTAGGAATGAACCTAGTAGAGCATCCCACACAAACGAATGCTCCACATGCGGGTTTCACATGCCACCAACTCCACATTCACAGGCAACTTCAGCGCCACAGCCGTTTTCAGATAGCCCTCAATGCACAGGCTCTAGACGCAAATATTGGTGTGAGAGCTAATTCAATCAAGGAAACACTGCATGTTGGTGAAGGGCATATTGAAGAAGGATCAGCCGAGTGGTTCTTGTGGGAGAACAACTCCATTTGGCTCACTAACTTCACACACCATCAGGCTTCCAAGCAGCTCTCAAGGAAACTCAGTTTTCACACTCTATGCTTAGTGCCCTTTGAGTGCCTAGGACTGAAATGAAGCTTGCTGAGCATCCCATACAAACGAATGCTCCACATGCGGGTTCCACAAGCCACCAACTCCACATTCTCAGGCAACTTCTGCGCCACAGCCATTTTCAGATAGCCCTCAATGCAAAGGCTCTAGATGCAAATATTGGTGTGAGAGCTAATTCAATCAAGGAAACACTGCATGTTGGTGAAGGGCATATTGAAGAAGGATCAGCCGAGTGGTTCTTGTGGGAGAACAACTCCATTTGGCTCACTAACTTCACACACCATCAGGTTTCCAAGCAGCTCTCAAGGAAATTCAGATTTCACACTCTACGCTTAGTGCCCTTTGTGTGCCTAGGACTGAAATGAAGCTTGCTGAGCATCCCACACAAACGAATGCTCCACATGCGGGTTTCACATGCAAGCAACTCCACATTCACAGGCAACTTCAGCGCCACAGCCGTTTTCAGATAGCCCTCAATGCAAAGGCTCTAGACGCAAATATTGGTGTGAGAGCTAATTCAATCAAGGAAACACTGCATGTTGGTGAAGGGCATATTGAAGAAGGATTAGCCAAGTGGTTCTTGTGGGAGAACAACTCCATTTGGCTCACTAACTTCACACACCATCAGGCTTCCAAGCAGCTCTCAAGGAAACTCATTTTTCACACTCTATGCTTTGTGCCCTTTGAGTGCATTATCTAGGAATGAACCTGGTAGAGCATCCCACACAAACGAATGCTCCACATGCGGGTTTCATATGCCACCAACTCCACATTCTCAGGCAACTTCAGCGCCACAGCCGCTTTCAGATAGCCCTCAATGCAAAGGCTCTAGACGCAAATATTGGTGTGAGAGCTAATTCAATCAAGGAAACACTGCATGTTGGTGAAGGGCATATTGAAGAAGGATCAGCCGAGAGGTTCTTGTGGGAGAACAACTCCATTTGGCTCACTAACTTCACACACCATCAGGTTTCCAAGCAGCTCTCAAGGAAACTCAGTTTTCACACTCTATGCTTAGTGCCCTTTGAGTGCATTATATAGGAATGAACCTAGTAGAGCATCCCACACAAACGAATGCTCCACATGCGGGTTTCACATGCCACCAACTCCACATTCACAGGCAACTTCAGCGCCACAGCCTTTTTCAGATAGCCCTCAATGCAAAGGCTCTAGATGCAAATATTGGTGTGAGAGCTAATTCAATCAAGGAAACACTGCATGTTGGTGAAGGGCATATTGAAGAAGGATCAGCCGAGTGGTTCTTGTGGGAGAACAACTCCATTTGGCTCACTAACTTCACACACCATCAGGCTTCCAAGCAGCTCTCAAGGAAACTCAGTTTTCACACTCTATGCTTAGTGCCCTTTGAGTCCCTAGGACTGAAATGAAGCTTGCTGAGCATCCCACACAAACGAATGCTCCACATGCGGGTTTCACATGCCACCAACTCCACATTCACAGGCAACTTCAGCGCCACAGCCATTTTCAGATAGCCCTCAATGCAAAGGCTCTAGGCACAAATATTGGTGTGAGAGCTAATTCAATCAAGGAAACACTGCATGTTGGTGAAGGGCATATTGAAGAAGGATCAGCCGAGTGGTTCTTGTGGGAGAACAACTCCATTTGGCTCACTAACTTCACACACCATCAGGTTTCCAAGCAGCTCTCAAGGAAACTCAGTTTTCACACTCTATGCTTAGTGCCCTTTGAGTGCGTAGTACTGAAATGAAGCTTGCTGAACATCCCACACAAACGAATGCTCCACATGCGGGTTTCACATGCCACCACCTCCACATTCACAGGCAAATTCAGCGCCACAGCCGTTTTCAGATAGCCCTCAATGCAAAGGCTCTAGACGCAAATATTGGTGTGAGAGCTAATTCAATCAAGGAAACACTGCATGTTGGTGAAGGGCATATTGAAGAAGGATCAGCCGAGTGGTTCTTGTGGGAGAACAACTCCATTTGGCTCACTAACTTCACACACCATCAGGCTTCCAAGCAGCTCTCAAGGAAACTCAGTTTTCACACTCTATGCTTTGTGCCCTTTGAGTGCGTAGTACTGAAATGAAGCTTGCTGAGCATCCCACACAAACGCATGCTCCACATGCGGGTTTCACATGCCACCAACTCCACATTCACAGGCAACTTCAGCGCCACAGCCATTTTCAGATAGCCCTCAATGCAAAGGCTCTAGACGCAAATATTGGTGTGAGAGCTAATTCAATCAAGGAAACACTGCATGTTGGTGAAGGGCATATTGAAGTAGAATCAGCCGAGTGGTTCTTGTGGGAGAACAACTCCATTTGGCTCACTAACTTCACACACCATCAGGCTCCAAGCAGCTCTCAAGGAAACTCAGTTTTCACACTCTATGCTTAGTTCCCTTTGAGTGCGTAGTACTGAAATGAAGCTTGCTGAGCATCCCACACAAACGCATGCTCCACATGCGGGTTTCACATGCCACCAACTCCACATTCACAGGCAACTTCAGCGCCACAGCCGTTTTCAGATAGCCCTCAATGCAAAGGCTCTAGACGCAAATATTGGTGTGAGAGCTAATTCAATCAAGGAAACACTGCATGTTGGTGAAGGGCATATTGAAGAAGGATCAGCCGAGTGGTCCTTGTGGGAGAACAACTCCATTTGGCTCACTAACTTCACACACCATCAGGCTTCCAAGCAGCTCTCAAGGAAACTCAGTTTTCACACTCTATGTTTAGTGCTGTTTGTGTGCGTAAGACTGAAATGAAGCTTGGTGAGCATCCCACACAAACGAATGCTCCACATGCGGGTTTCACATGCCACCAACTCCACATTTTCACGCAACTTCTGCACCAGAGCCGTTTTCAGATAGCCCTCAATGCAAATGCTCTAGACGCAAATATTGGTGTGAGAGCTAATTCAATCAAGGAAACACTGCATGTTGGTGAAGGGCATATTGAAGAAGGATCAGCCGAGTGGTTCTTGTGGGAGAACAACTCCATTTGGCTCACTAACTTCACACACCATCAGGCTTCCAAGCAGCTCTCAAGGAAACTCAGTTTTCACACTCTATGCTTAGTGCCCTTTGAGTGCCTAGGACTGAAATGAAGCTTGCTGAGCATCCCACACAAACGAATGCTCCACATGCGGGTTTCACATGCCACCAACTCCACATTCACAGGCAACTTCAGCGCCACAGCCATTTTCAGATAGCCCTCAATGCAAAGGCTCTAGACGCAAATATTGGTGTGAGAGCTAATTCAATCAAGGAAACACTGCATGTTGGTGAAGGGCATATTGAAGAAGGTTCAGCCGAGTGTTCCTTGTGGGAGAACAACTCCATTTGGCTCACTAACTTCACACACCATCAGGCTTCCAAGCAGCTCTCAAGGAAACTCAGTTTTCACACTCTATGTTTAGTGCCCTTTGAGTGCCTATGACTGAAATGAAGCTTTGTGAGCATCCCACACAAACGAATGCTCCACATGCGGGTTTCACATGCCACCAACTCCACATTCACAGGCAACTTCAGCGCCACAGCCGTTTTCAGATAGCCCTCAATGCAAAGGATCTAGACGCAAATATTGGTGTGAGAGCTAATTCAATCAAGGAAACACTGCATGTTGGTGAAGGGCATAATGAAGA
>NW_026697066.1:0-49981 GCF_030435755.1 Ochotona princeps | reverse complement strand
TTGTGAATGTGGGAGTTGGTGGCATGTGAAACCCGCATGTGGAGCATTCGTTTGTGTGGGATGCTCACCAAGCTTCATTTCAGTCCTAGGCACTCAAAGGACACTAAGCATAGAGTGTGAAAACTGAGTTTCCTTGAGAGCTGCTTGGAAGCCTGATGGTGTGTGAAGTTAGTGAGCCAAATGGAGTTGTTCTCCCACAAGAACCACTCAGCTGATCCTTCTTCAATATGCCCTTCACCAACATGCAGTGTTTCCTTGATTGAATTAGCTCTCACACCAATATTTGCGTCTAGAGCCTTTGCATTGAGGGCTATCTGAAAACGGCTGTGGCGCTGAAGTTGTCTGTGAATGTGGAGTTGGTGGCATGTGAAAACCGCATGTGGAGCATTGGTTTGTGTGGATGCTCACCAAGCTTCATTTCATTCCTAGGCACTCAAAGGGCACTAAGCATAGAGTATGAAAACTGAGTTTCCTTGAGAGCTGCTTGGAAGCCTGATCGTGTGTGAAGTTAGTGAGCCAAATGGAGTTGTTCTCCCACAAGAACCACTCGGCTGATTCTTCTTCAATATGCCCTTCACCAACATGCAGTGTTTCCTTGATTGAATTAGCTCTCACACCAATATTTGCGTCTAGAGCCTTTGCATTGAGGGCTATCTGAAAACGGCTGTGGCGCTGAAGTTGCCTGTGAATGTGGAGTTGGTGGCATGTGAAATCCGCATGTGGAGTATTCGTTTGTGTGGGATGCTCTACCAGGTTCATTCCTAGATAATGCACTCAAAGGGCACTAAGCATAGAGTGTGGAAAACTGAGTTTCCTTGAGAGCTGCTTGGAAGCCTGATGGTGTGTGAAGTTAGTGAGCCAAATGGAGTTGTTCTCCCACAAGAACCACTCGGCTGATTCTTCTTCAATATGCCCTTCACCAACATGCAGTGTTTCCTTGATTGAATTAGCTCTCACACCAATATTTGCGTCTAGAGCCTTTGCATTGAGGGCTATCTGAAAACGGCTGTGGCGCTGAAGTTGCCTGTGAATGTGGAGTTGGTGGCATGTGAAACCCGCATGTGGAGCATTCGTTTGTGTGGGATGCTCACCAAGCTTCATTTCAGTCCTACGCACTCAAAGGGCACTAAGCATAGAGTGTGAAAACTGAGTTTCCTTGAGAGCCGCTTGGAAGCCTGATGGTGTGTGAAGTTAGTGAGCCAAATTGGAGTTGTTCTCCCACAAGAACCACTCGGCTGATTCTTCTTCAGTATGCCCTTCACCAACATGCAGTGTTTCCTTGATTGAATTAGCTCTCACACCAATATTTGCGTCTAGAGCCTTTGCATGGAGGGCTATCTGAAAACGGCTGTGGCGCTGAAGTTGCCTGTGAATGTGGAGTTGGTGGCATGTGAAACCCGCATGTGGAGCATTCGTTTGTGTGGGATGCTCACCAAGCTTCATTTCAGTCCTAGGCACTCAAAGGGCACTAAGCATAGAGTGTGAAAACTGAGTTTCCTTGAGAGCCGCTTGGAAGCCTGATAGTGTGTGAAGTTAGTGAGCCAAATGGAGTTGTTCTCCCACAAGAACCATTTGGCTGATCCTTCTTCAATATGCCCTTCACCAACATGAAATGTTACCTTGATTGAATTAGCTCGCACACCAATATTTGCCTGTAGAGCCTTTGCATTGAGGGCTATCTGAAAACGGCTGTGGTGCTGAAGTTGCCTGTGAATGTGGAGTTGGTGGCATGTGAAACCCGCACGTGGAGCATTGGTTTGTGTGGGATGCTCACCAAGATTCATTTCAGTCCTAGGCACTGAAAGGGCACTAAGCATAGAGTGTGAAAACTGAGTTTCCTTGAGAGCTGCTTGGAAGCCTGGTGGTGTGTGAAGTTAGTGAGCCAAATGGAGTTGTTCTCCCACAAGAACCACTCGGCTGATCCTTCTTCAATATGCCCTTCACCAGCATGCAGTGTTTCCTTGATTGAATTAGCTCTCACACCAATATTTGCGTCTAGAGCCTTTGCATTGAGGGCTATCTGAAAACGGCTGTGGCGCTGAAGTTGCCTGTGAATGTGGAGTTGGTCGCATGTGAAACCCGCATGTGGAGCATTCATTTGTGTGGGATGCTCTACCAGGTTCATTCCTAGATAATGCACTCAAAGGACACTAAGCATAGAGTGTGAAAACTGAGTTTCCTTGAGAGCTGCTTGGGAGCCTGATGGTGTGTGAAGTTAGTGAGCCAAATGGAGTTGTTCTCCCACAAGAACCACTCGGCTGATCCTTCTTCAATATGCCCTTCACGAACATGCAGTGTTTCCTTGATTGAATTAGCTCTCACACCAATATTTGCGTCTAGAGCCTATGCATTGAGGGCTATCTGAAAACGGCTGTGGCGCTGAAGTTTGCCTGTGAATGTGGAGTTGGTGGCATGTGAAACCCGCATGTGGAGCATTGGTTTGTGTGGGATGCTCACCAAGCTTCATTTCAGTCCTAGGCACTCAAAGGGCACTAAGCATAGAGTGTGAAAACTGAGTTTCCTTGAGAGCTGCTAGGAAGCCTGATGGTGTGTGAAGTTAGTGAGCCAAATGGAGTTGTTCTCCCACAAGAACCACTCGGCTGATTCTTCTTCAATATGCCCTTCACCAACATGCAGTGTTTCCTTGATTGAATTAGCTCTCACACCAATATTTGCGTCTAGAGCCTTTGCATTGAGGGCTATCTGAAAACGGCTGTGGCGCTGAAGCTGCCTGTGAATGTGGAGTTGGTGGCATGTGAAATCCGCATGTGGAGCATTCGTTTGTGTGGGATGCTCTACCAGGTTCATTCCTAGATAATGCACTCAAAGGGCACTAAGCATAGAGTGTGAAAACTGAGTTTCCTTGAGAGCTGCTTGGAAGCCTGATGGTGTGTGAAGTTAGTGAGCCAAATGGAGTTGTTCTCCCACAAGAACCACTCGGCTGATTCTTCTTCAATATGCCCTTCACCAACATGCAGTGTTTCCTTGATTGAATTAGCTCTCACACCAATATTTTGCGTCTAGAGCCTTTGCATTGAGGGCTATCTGAAAACGGCTGTGGCGCTGAAGTTTCCTGTGAATGTGGAGTTGGTGGCATGTGAAACCCGCATGTGGAGCATTCGTTTGTGTGGGATGCTCACCAAGCTTCATTTCAGTCCTAGGCACTCAAACGGCACTAAGCATAGAGTGTGAAAACTGAGTTTCCTTGAGAGCTGCTTGGAAGCCTGATGGTGTGTGAAGTTAGTGAGCCAAATGGAGTTGTTCTCCCACAAGAACCACTTGGCTGATTCTTCTTCAGTATGCCCTTCACCAACATGCAGTGTTTCCTTGATTGAATTAGCTCTCACACCAATATTTGCGTCTAGAGCCTTTGCATTGAGGGCTATCTGAAAACGGCTGTGGCGCTGAAGTTGCCTGTGAATATGGAGTTGGTGGCATGTGAAACCCGCATGTGGAGCATTCGTTTGTGTGGGATGCTCACCAAGCTTCATTTCAGTCCTAGACACTCAAAGGGCACTAAGCATAGAGTGTGAAAACTGAGTTTCCTTGAGAGCTGCTTGGAAGCCTGATGGTGTGTGAAGTTAGTGAGCCAAATGGAGTTGTTCTCCCACAAGAACCATTTGGCTGATCCTTCTTCAATATGCCCTTCACCAACATGCAATGTTTCCTTGATTGAATTAGCTCTCACACCAATATTTGCCTCTAGAGCCTTTGCATTGAGGGCTATCTGAAAACGGCTGTGGCGCTGAAGTTGCCTGTGAATGTGGAGTTGGTGGCATGTGAAACCCGCACGTGGAGCATTGGTTTGTGTGGGATGCTCACCAAGATTCATTTCAGTCCTAGGCACTCAAAGGGCACTAAGCATAGAGTGTGAAAACTGAGTTTCCTTGAGAGCTGCTTGGAAGCCTGATGGTGTGTGAAGTTAGTGAGCCAAATGGAGTTGTTCTCCCACAAGAACCACTCGGCTGATCCTTCTTCAATATGCCCTTCACCAACATGCAGTGTTTCCTTGATTGAATTAGCTCTCACACCAATATTTGCGTCTAGAGCCTTTGCATTGAGGGCTATCTGAAAACGGCTGTGGCGCTGAAGTTGCCTGTGAATGTGGAGTTGGTGGCATGTGAAACCCGCATGTGGAGCATTCGTTAGGTGGGATGCTCTACCAGGTTCATTCCCAGATAATGCACTCAAAGGGCACTAAGCATAGAGTGTGAAAACTGAGTTTCCTTGAGAGCTGCTTGGAAGCATGATGGTGTGTGAAGTTAGTGAGCCAAATGGAGTTGTTCTCCCACAAGAACCACTCGGCTGATCCTTCTTCAATATGCCCTTCACCAACATGCAGTGTTTCCTTGATTGAATTAGCTCTCACACCAATATTTGCGTCTAGAGCCTTTGCATTGAGGGCTATCTGAAAACGGCTGTGGCGCTGAAGTTGCCTGTGAATGTGGAGTTGGTGGCATGTGAAACCCGCATGTGGAGCATTGGTTTGTGTGGGATGCTCACCAAGCTTCATTTCAGTCCTACGCACTCAAAGGGCACTAAGCATAGAGTGTGAAAACTGAGTTTCCTTGAGAGCCGCTTGGAAGCCTGATGGTGTGTGAAGTTAGTGAGCCAAATGGAGTTGTTCTCCCACAAGAACCACTCGGCTGATTCTTCTTCAGTATGCCCTTCACCAACATGCAGTGTTTCCTTGATTGAATTAGCTCTCACACCAATATTTGCGTCTAGAGCCTTTGCATGGAGGGCTATCTGAAAACGGCTGTGGCGCTGAAGTTGCCTGTGAATGTGGAGTTGGTGGCATGTGAAACCCGCATGTGGAGCATTCGTTTGTGTGGGATGCTCACCAAGCTTCATTTCAGTCCTAGGCACTCAAAGGGCACTAAGCATAGAGTGTGAAAACTGAGTTTCCTTGAGAGCCGCTTGGAAGCCTGATAGTGTGTGAAGTTAGTGAGCCAAATGGAGTTGTTCTCCCACAAGAACCATTTGGCTGATCCTTCTTCAATATGCCCTTCACCAACATGCAATGTTTCGTTGATTGAATTAGCTCTCACACCAATATTTGCCTCTAGAGCCTTTGCATTGAGGGCTATCTGAAAACGGCTGTGGTGCTGAAGTTGCCTGTGAATGTGGAGTTGGTGGCATGTGAAACCCGCACGTGGAGCATTGGTTGTGTGGGATGCTCACCAAGATTCATTTCAGTCCTAGGCAAACAAAGGGCACTAAGCATAGAGTGTGAAAACTGAGTTTCCTTGAGAGCTGCTTGGAAGCCTGATGGTGTGTGAAGTTAGTGAGCCAAATGGAGTTGTTCTCCCACAAGAACCACTCGGCTGATCCTTCTTCAATATGCCCTTCACCAGCATGCAGTGTTTCCTTGATTGAATTAGCTCTCACACCAATATTTGCATCAAGAGCCTTTGCATTGAGGGCTATCTGAAAACGGCTGTGGCGCTGAAGTTGCCTGTGAATGTGGAGTTGGTGGCATGTGAAACCCGCATGTGGAGCATTCGTTTGTGTGGGATGCTCTACCAGGTTCATTCCTAGATAATGCACTCAGAGGCACTAAGCATAGAGTGTGAAAACTGAGTTTCCTTGAGAGCTGCTTGGAAGCCTGATGGTGTGTGAAGTTAGTGAGCCAAATGGAGTTGTTCTCCCACAAGAACCACTCAGCTGATCCTTCTTCAATATGCCCTTCACCAACATGCAGTGTTTCCTTGATTGAATTAGCTCTCACAGCAATATTTGCGTCTAGAGCCTTTGCATTGAGGGCTATCTGAAAACGGCTGTGGCGCTGAAGTTGCCTGTGAATGTGGAGTTGGTGGCATGTGAAACCCGCATGTGGAGCATTGGTTTGTGTGGGATGCTCACCAAGCTTCATTTCATTCCTAGGCACTCAAAGGGCACTAAGCATAGAGTATGAAAACTGAGTTTCCTTGAGAGCTGCTAGGAAGCCTGATCGTGTGTGAAGTTAGTGAGCCAAATGGAGTTGTTCTCCCACAAGAACCACTCGGCTGATTCTTCTTCAATATGCCCTTCACCAACATGCAGTGCTTCCTTGATTGAATTAGCTCTCACACCAATATTTGCGTCTAGAGCCTTTGCATTGAGGGCTATCTGAAAACGGCTGTGGCGCTGAAGTTGCCTGTGAATGTGGAGTTGGTGGCATGTGAAATCCGCATGTGGAGTATTCGTTTGTGTGGGATGCTCTACCAGGTTCATTCCTAGATAATGCACTCAAAGGGCACTAAGCATAGAGTGTGAAAACTGAGTTTCCTTGAGAGCTGCTTGGAAGCCTGATGGTGTGTGAAGTTAGTGAGCCAAATGGAGTTGTTCTCCCACAAGAACCACTCGGCTGATTCTTCTTCAGTATGCCCTTCACCAACATGCAGTGTTTCCTTGATTGAATTAGCTCTCACACCAATATTTGCGTCTAGAGCCTTTGCATTGAGGGCTATCTGAAAACGGCTGTGGCGCTGAAGTTGCCTGTGAATGTGGAGTTGGTGGCATGTGAAACCCGCATGTGGAGCATTCGTTTGTGTGGGATGCTCACCAAGCTTCATTTCAGTCCTAGGCACTCAAAGGGCACTAAGCATAGAGTGTGAAAACTGAGTTTCCTTGAGAGCCGCTTGGAAGCCTGATAGTGTGTGAAGTTAGTGAGCCAAATGGAGTTGTTCTCCCACAAGAACCATTTGGCTGATCCTTCTTCAATATGCCCTTCACCAACATGCAATGTTACCTTGATTGAATTATCTCTCACACCAATATTTGCCTGTGGAGCCTTTGCATTGAGGGCTATCTGAAAACGGCTGTGGTGCTGAAGTTGCCTGTGAATGTGGAGTTGGTGGCATGTGAAACCCGCACGTGGAGCATTGGTTTGTGTGGGATGCTCACCAAGATTCATTTCAGTCCTAGGCACTGAAAGGGCACTAAGCATAGAGTGTGAAAACTGAGTTTCCTTGAGAGCTGCTTGGAAGCCTGATGGTGTGTGAAGTTAGTGAGCCAAATGGAGTTGTTCTCCCACAAGAACCACTCGGCTGATCCTTCTTCAATATGCCCTTCACCAGCATGCAGTGTTTCCTTGATTGAATTAGCTCTCACACCAATATTTGCGTCTAGAGCGTTTGCATTGAGGGCTATCTGAAAACGGCTGTGGCGCTGAAGTTGCCTGTGAATGTGGAGTTGGTCGCATGTGAAACCCGCATGTGGAGCATTCATTTGTGTGGGATGCTCTACCAGGTTCATTCCTAGATAATGCACTCAAAGGGCACTAAGCATAGAGTGTGAAAACTGAGTTTCCTTGAGAGCTGCTTGGGAGCCTGATGGTGTGTGAAGTTAGTGAGCCAAATGGAGTTGTTCTCCCACAAGAACCACTCGGCTGATCTTTCTTCAATATGCCCTTCACGAACATGCAGTGTTTCCTTGATTGAATTAGCTCTCACACCAATATTTGCGTCTAGAGCCTATGCATTGAGGGCTATCTGAAAACGGCTGTGGCGCTGAAGTTGCCTGTGAATGTGGAGTTGGTGGCATGTGAAACCCGCATGTGGAGCATTCGTTTGTGTGGGATGCTCACCAAGCTTCATTTCAGTCCTAGGCACTCAAAGGACACTAAGCATAGAGTGTGAAAACTGAGTTTCCTTGAGAGCTGCTTGGAAGCCTGATGGTGTGTGAAGTTAGTGAGCCAAATGGAGTTGTTCTCCCACAAGAACCACTCAGCTGATCCTTCTTCAATATGCCCTTCACCAACATGCAGTGTTTCCTTGATTGAATTAGCTCTCACACCAATATTTGCGTCTAGAGCCTTTGCATTGAGGGCTATCTGAAAACGGCTGTGGCGCTGAAGTTGTCTGTGAATGTGGAGTTGGTGGCATGTGAAAACCGCATGTGGAGCATTGGTTTGTGTGGGATGCTCACCAAGCTTCATTTCATTCCTAGGCACTCAAAGGGCACTAAGCATAGAGTATGAAAACTGAGTTTCCTTGAGAGCTGCTTGGAAGCCTGATGGTGTGTGAAGTTAGTGAGCCAAATGGAGTTGTTCTCCCACAAGAACCACTCGGCTGATTCTTCTTCAATATGCCCTTCACCAACATGCAGTGTTTCCTTGATTGAATTAGCTCTCACACCAATATTTGCGTCTAGAGCCTTTGCATTGAGGGCTATCTGAAAACGGCTGTGGCGCTGAAGTTGCCTGTGAATGTGGAGTTGGTGGCATGTGAAATCCGCATGTGGAGTATTCGTTTGTGTGGGATGCTCTACCAGGTTCATTCCTAGATAATGCACTCAAAGGGCACTAAGCATAGAGTGTGAAAACTGAGTTTCCTTGAGAGCTGCTTGGAAGCCTGATGGTGTGTGAAGTTAGTGAGCCAAATGGAGTTGTTCTCCCACAAGAACCACTCGGCTGATTCTTCTTCAATATGCCCTTCACCAACATGCAGTGTTTCCTTGATTGAATTAGCTCTCACACCAATATTTGCGTCTAGAGCCTTTGCATTGAGGGCTATCTGAAAACGGCTGTGGCGCTGAAGTTGCCTGTGAATGTGGAGTTGGTGGCATGTGAAACCCGCATGTGGAGCATTGGTTTGTGTGGGATGCTCACCAAGCTTCATTTCAGTCCTACGCACTCAAAGGGCACTAAGCATAGAGTGTGAAAACTGAGTTTCCTTGAGAGCCGCTTGGAAGCCTGATGGTGTGTGAAGTTAGTGAGCCAAATGGAGTTGTTCTCCCACAAGAACCACTCGGCTGATTCTTCTTCAGTATGCCCTTCACCAACATGCAGTGTTTCCTTGATTGAATTAGCTCTCACACCAATATTTGCGTCTAGAGCCTTTGCATGGAGGGCTATCTGAAAACGGCTGTGGCGCTGAAGTTGCCTGTGAATGTGGAGTTGGTGGCATGTGAAACCCGCATGTGGAGCATTCGTTTGTGTGGGATGCTCACCAAGCTTCATTTCAGTCCTAGGCACTCAAAGGGCACTAAGCATAGAGTGTGAAAACTGAGTTTCCTTGAGAGCCGCTTGGAAGCCTGATAGTGTGTGAAGTTAGTGAGCCAAATGGAGTTGTTCTCCCACAAGAACCATTTGGCTGATCCTTCTTCAATATGCCCTTCACCAACATGCAATGTTTCGTTGATTGAATTAGCTCTCACACCAATATTTGCCTCTAGAGCCTTTGCATTGAGGGCTATCTGAAAACGGCTGTGGTGCTGAAGTTGCCTGTGAATGTGGAGTTGGTGGCATGTGAAACCCGCACGTGGAGCATTGGTTGTGTGGGATGCTCACCAAGATTCATTTCAGTCCTAGGCACTGAAAGGGCACTAAGCATAGAGTGTGAAAACTGAGTTTCCTTGAGAGCTGCTTGGAAGCCTGATGGTGTGTGAAGTTAGTGAGCCAAATGGAGTTGTTCTCCCACAAGAACCACTCGGCTGATCCTTCTTCAATATGCCCTTCACCAGCATGCAGTGTTTCCTTGATTGAATTAGCTCTCACACCAATATTTGCATCTAGAGCCTTTGCATTGAGGGCTATCTGAAAACGGCTGTGGCGCTGAAGTTGCCTGTGAATGTGGAGTTGGTGGCATGTGAAACCCGCATGTGGAGCATTCGTTTGTGTGGGATGCTCTACCAGGTTCATTCCTAGATAATGCACTCAGAGGCACTAAGCATAGAGTGTGAAAACTGAGTTTCCTTGAGAGCTGCTTGGAAGCCTGATGGTGTGTGAAGTTAGTGAGCCAAATGGAGTTGTTCTCCCACAAGAACCACTCAGCTGATCCTTCTTCAATATGCCCTTCACCAACATGCAGTGTTTCCTTGATTGAATTAGCTCTCACAGCAATATTTGCGTCTAGAGCCTTTGCATTGAGGGCTATCTGAAAACGGCTGTGGCGCTGAAGTTGCCTGTGAATGTGGAGTTGGTGGCATGTGAAACCCGCATGTGGAGCATTGGTTTGTGTGGGATGCTCACCAAGCTTCATTTCATTCCTAGGCACTCAAAGGGCACTAAGCATAGAGTATGAAAACTGAGTTTCCTTGAGAGCTGCTAGGAAGCCTGATCGTGTGTGAAGTTAGTGAGCCAAATGGAGTTGTTCTCCCACAAGAACCACTCGGCTGATTCTTCTTCAATATGCCCTTCACCAACATGCAGTGCTTCCTTGATTGAATTAGCTCTCACACCAATATTTGCGTCTAGAGCCTTTGCATTGAGGGCTATCTGAAAACGGCTGTGGCGCTGAAGTTGCCTGTGAATGTGGAGTTGGTGGCATGTGAAATCCGCATGTGGAGTATTCGTTTGTGTGGGATGCTCTACCAGGTTCATTCCTAGATAATGCACTCAAAGGGCACTAAGCATAGAGTGTGAAAACTGAGTTTCCTTGAGAGCTGCTTGGAAGCCTGATGGTGTGTGAAGTTAGTGAGCCAAATGGAGTTGTTCTCCCACAAGAACCACTCGGCTGATTCTTCTTCAATATGCCCTTCACCAACATGCAGTGTTTCCTTGATTGAATTAGCTCTCACACCAATATTTGCGTCTAGAGCCTTTGCATTGAGGGCTATCTGAAAACGGCTGTGGCGCTGAAGTTGCCTGTGAATGTGGAGTTGGTGGCATGTGAAACCCGCATGTGGAGCATTCGTTTGTGTGGGATGCTCACCAAGCTTCATTTCAGTCCTAGGCACTCAAAGGGCACTAAGCATAGAGTGTGAAAACTGAGTTTCCTTGAGAGCTGCTTGGAAGCCTGATGGTGTGTGAAGTTAGTGAGCCAAATGGAGTTGTTCTCCCACAAGAACCACTCGGCTGATTCTTCTTCAGTATGCCCTTCACCAACATGCAGTGTTTCCTTGATTGAATTAGCTCTCACACCAATATTTGCGTCTAGAGCCTTTGCATTGAGGGCTATCTGAAAACGGCTGTGGCGCTGAAGTTGCCTGTGAATGTGGAGTTGGTGGCATGTGAAACCCGCATGTGGAGCATTCGTTTGTGTGGGATGCTCACCAAGCTTCATTTCAGTCCTAGGCACTCAAAGGGCACTAAGCATAGAGTGTGAAAACTGAGTTTCCTTGAGAGCCGCTTGGAAGCCTGATAGTGTGTGAAGTTAGTGAGCCAAATGGAGTTGTTCTCCCACAAGAACCATTTGGCTGATCCTTCTTCAATATGCCCTTCACCAACATGCAATGTTACCTTGATTGAATTATCTCTCACACCAATATTTGCCTGTGGAGCCTTTGCATTGAGGGCTATCTGAAAACGGCTGTGGTGCTGAAGTTGCCTGTGAATGTGGAGTTGGTGGCATGTGAAACCCGCACGTGGAGCATTGGTTTGTGTGGGATGCTCACCAAGATTCATTTCAGTCCTAGGCACTGAAAGGGCACTAAGCATAGAGTGTGAAAACTGAGTTTCCTTGAGAGCTGCTTGGAAGCCTGATGGTGTGTGAAGTTAGTGAGCCAAATGGAGTTGTTCTCCCACAAGAACCACTCGGCTGATCCTTCTTCAATATGCCCTTCACCAGCATGCAGTGTTTCCTTGATTGAATTAGCTCTCACACCAATATTTGCGTCTAGAGCGTTTGCATTGAGGGCTATCTGAAAACGGCTGTGGCGCTGAAGTTGCCTGTGAATGTGGAGTTGGTCGCATGTGAAACCCGCATGTGGAGCATTCATTTGTGTGGGATGCTCTACCAGGTTCATTCCTAGATAATGCACTCAAAGGGCACTAAGCATAGAGTGTGAAAACTGAGTTTCCTTGAGAGCTGCTTGGGAGCCTGATGGTGTGTGAAGTTAGTGAGCCAAATGGAGTTGTTCTCCCACAAGAACCACTCGGCTGATCTTTCTTCAATATGCCCTTCACGAACATGCAGTGTTTCCTTGATTGAATTAGCTCTCACACCAATATTTGCGTCTAGAGCCTATGCATTGAGGGCTATCTGAAAACGGCTGTGGCGCTGAAGTTGCCTGTGAATGTGGAGTTGGTGGCATGTGAAACCCGCATGTGGAGCATTCGTTTGTGTGGGATGCTCACCAAGCTTCATTTCAGTCCTAGGCACTCAAAGGACACTAAGCATAGAGTGTGAAAACTGAGTTTCCTTGAGAGCTGCTTGGAAGCCTGATGGTGTGTGAAGTTAGTGAGCCAAATGGAGTTGTTCTCCCACAAGAACCACTCAGCTGATCCTTCTTCAATATGCCCTTCACCAACATGCAGTGTTTCCTTGATTGAATTAGCTCTCACACCAATATTTGCGTCTAGAGCCTTTGCATTGAGGGCTATCTGAAAACGGCTGTGGCGCTGAAGTTGTCTGTGAATGTGGAGTTGGTGGCATGTGAAAACCGCATGTGGAGCATTGGTTTGTGTGGGATGCTCACCAAGCTTCATTTCATTCCTAGGCACTCAAAGGGCACTAAGCATAGAGTATGAAAACTGAGTTTCCTTGAGAGCTGCTTGGAAGCCTGATGGTGTGTGAAGTTAGTGAGCCAAATGGAGTTGTTCTCCCACAAGAACCACTCGGCTGATTCTTCTTCAATATGCCCTTCACCAACATGCAGTGTTTCCTTGAATTGAATTAGCTCTCACACCAATATTTGCGTCTAGAGCCTTTGCATTGAGGGCTATCTGAAAACGGCTGTGGCGCTGAAGTTGCCTGTGAATGTGGAGTTGGTGGCATGTGAAATCCGCATGTGGAGTATTCGTTTGTGTGGGATGCTCTACCAGGTTCATTCCTAGATAATGCACTCAAAGGGCACTAAGCATAGAGTGTGAAAACTGAGTTTCCTTGAGAGCTGCTTGGAAGCCTGATGGTGTGTGAAGTTAGTGAGCCAAATGGAGTTGTTCTCCCACAAGAACCACTCGGCTGATTCTTCTTCAATATGCCCTTCACCAACATGCAGTGTTTCCTTGATTGAATTAGCTCTCACACCAATATTTGCGTCTAGAGCCTTTGCATTGAGGGCTATCTGAAAACGGCTGTGGCGCTGAAGTTGCCTGTGAATGTGGAGTTGGTGGCATGTGAAACCCGCATGTGGAGCATTGGTTTGTGTGGGATGCTCACCAAGCTTCATTTCAGTCCTACGCACTCAAAGGGCACTAAGCATAGAGTGTGAAAACTGAGTTTCCTTGAGAGCCGCTTGGAAGCCTGATGGTGTGTGAAGTTAGTGAGCCAAATGGAGTTGTTCTCCCACAAGAACCACTCGGCTGATTCTTCTTCAGTATGCCCTTCACCAACATGCAGTGTTTCCTTGATTGAATTAGCTCTCACACCAATATTTGCGTCTAGAGCCTTTGCATGGAGGGCTATCTGAAAACGGCTGTGGCGCTGAAGTTGCCTGTGAATGTGGAGTTGGTGGCATGTGAAACCCGCATGTGGAGCATTCGTTTGTGTGGGATGCTCACCAAGCTTCATTTCAGTCCTAGGCACTCAAAGGGCACTAAGCATAGAGTGTGAAAACTGAGTTTCCTTGAGAGCCGCTTGGAAGCCTGATAGTGTGTGAAGTTAGTGAGCCAAATGGAGTTGTTCTCCCACAAGAACCATTTGGCTGATCCTTCTTCAATATGCCCTTCACCAACATGAAATGTTACCTTGATTGAATTAGCTCGCACACCAATATTTGCCTGTAGAGCCTTTGCATTGAGGGCTATCTGAAAACGGCTGTGGTGCTGAAGTTGCCTGTGAATGTGGAGTTGGTGGCATGTGAAACCCGCACGTGGAGCATTGGTTTGTGTGGGATGCTCACCAAGATTCATTTCAGTCCTAGGCACTGAAAGGGCACTAAGCATAGAGTGTGAAAACTGAGTTTCCTTGAGAGCTGCTTGGAAGCCTGGTGGTGTGTGAAGTTAGTGAGCCAAATGGAGTTGTTCTCCCACAAGAACCACTCGGCTGATCCTTCTTCAATATGCCCTTCACCAGCATGCAGTGTTTCCTTGATTGAATTAGCTCTCACACCAATATTTGCGTCTAGAGCCTTTGCATTGAGGGCTATCTGAAAACGGCTGTGGCGCTGAAGTTGCCTGTGAATGTGGAGTTGGTCGCATGTGAAACCCGCATGTGGAGCATTCATTTGTGTGGGATGCTCTACCAGGTTCATTCCTAGATAATGCACTCAAAGGACACTAAGCATAGAGTGTGAAAACTGAGTTTCCTTGAGAGCTGCTTGGGAGCCTGATGGTGTGTGAAGTTAGTGAGCCAAATGGAGTTGTTCTCCCACAAGAACCACTCGGCTGATCCTTCTTCAATATGCCCTTCACGAACATGCAGTGTTTCCTTGATTGAATTAGCTCTCACACCAATATTTGCGTCTAGAGCCTATGCATTGAGGGCTATCTGAAAACGGCTGTGGCGCTGAAGTTGCCTGTGAATGTGGAGTTGGTGGCATGTGAAAACCCGCATGTGGAGCATTGGTTTGTGTGGGATGCTCAACAAGCTTCATTTCAGTCCTAGGCACTCAAAGGGCACTAAGCATAGAGTGTGAAAACTGAGTTTCCTTGAGAGCTGCTAGGAAGCCTGATGGTGTGTGAAGTTAGTGAGCCAAATGGAGTTGTTCTCCCACAAGAACCACTCGGCTGATTCTTCTTCAATATGCCCTTCACCAACATGCAGTGTTTCCTTGATTGAATTAGCTCTCACACCAATATTTGCGTCTAGAGCCTTTGCATTGAGGGCTATCTGAAAACGGCTGTGGCGCTGAAGTTGCCTGTGAATGTGGAGTTGGTGGCATGTGAAATCCGCATGTGGAGCATTCGTTTGTGTGGGATGCTCTACCAGGTTCATTCCTAGATAATGCACTCAAAGGGCACTAAGCATAGAGTGTGAAAACTGAGTTTCCTTGAGAGCTGCTTGGAAGCCTGATGGTGTGTGAAGTTAGTGAGCCAAATGGAGTTGTTCTCCCACAAGAACCACTCGGCTGATTCTTCTTCAATATGCCCTTCACCAACATGCAGTGTTTCCTTGATTGAATTAGCTCTCACACCAATATTTGCGTCTAGAGCCTTTGCATTGAGGGCTATCTGAAAACGGCTGTGGCGCTGAAGTTTCCTGTGAATGTGGAGTTGGTGGCATGTGAAACCCGCATGTGGAGCATTCGTTTGTGTGGGATGCTCACCAAGCTTCATTTCAGTCCTAGGCACTCAAACGGCACTAAGCATAGAGTGTGAAAACTGAGTTTCCTTGAGAGCTGCTTGGAAGCCTGATGGTGTGTGAAGTTAGTGAGCCAAATGGAGTTGTTCTCCCACAAGAACCACTTGGCTGATTCTTCTTCAGTATGCCCTTCACCAACATGCAGTGTTTCCTTGATTGAATTAGCTCTCACACCAATATTTGCGTCTAGAGCCTTTGCATTGAGGGCTATCTGAAAACGGCTGTGGCGCTGAAGTTGCCTGTGAATATGGAGTTGGTGGCATGTGAAACCCGCATGTGGAGCATTCGTTTGTGTGGGATGCTCACCAAGCTTCATTTCAGTCCTAGGCACTCAAAGGGCACTAAGCATAGAGTGTGAAAACTGAGTTTCCTTGAGAGCTGCTTGGAAGCCTGATGGTGTGTGAAGTTAGTGAGCCAAATGGAGTTGTTCTCCCACAAGAACCATTTGGCTGATCCTTCTTCAATATGCCCTTCACCAACATGCAATGTTTCCTTGATTGAATTAGCTCTCACACCAATATTTGCCTCTAGAGCCTTTGCATTGAGGGCTATCTGAAAACGGCTGTGGCGCTGAAGTTGCCTGTGAATGTGGAGTTGGTGGCATGTGAAACCCGCACGTGGAGCATTGGTTTGTGTGGGATGCTCACCAAGATTCATTTCAGTCCTAGGCACTCAAAGGGCACTAAGCATAGAGTGTGAAAACTGAGTTTCCTTGAGAGCTGCTTGGAAGCCTGATGGTGTGTGAAGTTAGTGAGCCAAATGGAGTTGTTCTCCCACAAGAACCACTCGGCTGATCCTTCTTCAATATGCCCTTCACCAACATGCAGTGTTTCCTTGATTGAATTAGCTCTCACACCAATATTTGCGTCTAGAGCCTTTGCATTGAGGGCTATCTGAAAACAGCTGTGGCGCTGAAGTTGCCTGTGAATGTGGAGTTGGTGGCATGTGAAACCCGCATGTGGAGCATTCGTTAGTGTGGGATGCTCTACCAGGTTCATTCCCAGATAATGCACTCAAAGGGCACTAAGCATAGAGTGTGAAAACTGAGTTTCCTTGAGAGCTGCTTGGAAGCATGATGGTGTGTGAAGTTAGTGAGCCAAATGGAGTTGTTCTCCCACAAGAACCACTCGGCTGATCCTTCTTCAATATGCCCTTCACCAACATGCAGTGTTTCCTTGATTGAATTAGCTCTCACACCAATATTTGCGTCTAGAGCCTTTGCATTGAGGGCTATCTGAAAACGGCTGTGGCGCTGAAGTTGCCTGTGAATGTGGAGTTGGTGGCATGTGAAACCCGCATGTGGAGCATTGGTTTGTGTGGGATGCTCACCAAGCTTCATTTCAGTCCTACGCACTCAAAGGGCACTAAGCATAGAGTGTGAAAACTGAGTTTCCTTGAGAGCCGCTTGGAAGCCTGATGGTGTGTGAAGTTAGTGAGCCAAATGGAGTTGTTCTCCCACAAGAACCACTCGGCTGATTCTTCTTCAGTATGCCCTTCACCAACATGCAGTGTTTCCTTGATTGAATTAGCTCTCACACCAATATTTGCGTCTAGAGCCTTTGCATGGAGGGCTATCTGAAAACGGCTGTGGCACTGAAGTTGCCTGTGAATGTGGAGTTGGTGGCATGTGAAACCCGCATGTGGAGCATTCGTTTGTGTGGGATGCTCACCAAGCTTCATTTCAGTCCTAGGCACTCAAAGGGCACTAAGCATAGAGTGTGAAAACTGAGTTTCCTTGAGAGCCGCTTGGAAGCCTGATAGTGTGTGAAGTTAGTGAGCCAAATGGAGTTGTTCTCCCACAAGAACCATTTGGCTGATCCTTCTTCAATATGCCCTTCACCAACATGAAATGTTACCTTGATTGAATTAGCTCGCACACCAATATTTGCCTGTAGAGCCTTTGCATTGAGGGCTATCGGAAAACGGCTGTGGTGCTGAAGTTGCCTGTGAATGTGGAGTTGGTGGCATGTGAAACCCGCACGTGGAGCATTGGTTTGTGTGGGATGCTCACCAAGATTCATTTCAGTCCTAGGCACTGAAAGGGCACTAAGCATAGAGTGTGAAAACTGAGTTTCCTTGAGAGCTGCTTGGAAGCCTGGTGGTGTGTGAAGTTAGTGAGCCAAATGGAGTTGTTCTCCCACAAGAACCACTCGGCTGATCCTTCTTCAATATGCCCTTCACCAGCATGCAGTGTTTCCTTGATTGAATTAGCTCTCACACCAATATTTGCGTCTAGAGCCTTTGCATTGAGGGCTATCTGAAAACGGCTGTGGCGCTGAAGTTGCCTGTGAATGTGGAGTTGGTCGCATGTGAAACCCGCATGTGGAGCATTCATTTGTGTGGGATGCTCTACCAGGTTCATTCCTAGATAATGCACTCAAAGGACACTAAGCATAGAGTGTGAAAACTGAGTTTCCTTGAGAGCTGCTTGGAAGCCTGATGGTGTGTGAAGTTAGTGAGCCAAATGGAGTTGTTCTCCCACAAGAACCACTCGGCTGATTCTTCTTCAATATGCCCTTCACCAACATGCAGTGTTTCCTTGATTGAATTAGCTCTCACACCAATATTTGCGTCTAGAGCCTTTGCATTGAGGGCTATCTGAAAACGGCTGTGGCGCTGAAGTTGCCTGTGAATGTGGAGTTGGTGGCATGTGAAATCCGCATGTGGAGCATTCGTTTGTGTGGGATGCTCTACCAGGTTCATTCCTAGATAATGCACTCAAAGGGCACTAAGCATAGAGTGTGAAAACTGAGTTTCCTTGAGAGCTGCTTGGAAGCCTGATGGTGTGTGAAGTTAGTGAGCCAAATGGAGTTGTTCTCCCACAAGAACCACTCGGCTGATCCTTCTTCAATATGCCCTTCACGAACATGCAGTGTTTCCTTGATTGAATTAGCTCTCACACCAATATTTGCGTCTAGAGCCTATGCATTGAGGGCTATCTGAAAACGGCTGTGGCGCTGAAGTTGCCTGTGAATGTGGAGTTGGTGGCATGTGAAAACCCGCATGTGGAGCATTGGTTTGTGTGGGATGCTCAACAAGCTTCATTTCAGTCCTAGGCACTCAAAGGGCACTAAGCATAGAGTGTGAAAACTGAGTTTCCTTGAGAGCTGCTTGGAAGCCTGATGGTGTGTGAAGTTAGTGAGCCAAATGGAGTTGTTCTCCCACAAGAACCACTCGGCTGATTCTTCTTCAATATGCCCTTCACCAACATGCAGTGTTTCCTTGATTGAATTAGCTCTCACACCAATATTTGCGTCTAGAGCCTTTGCATTGAGGGCTATCTGAAAACGGCTGTGGCGCTGAAGTTGCCTGTGAATGTGGAGTTGGTGGCATGTGAAATCCGCATGTGGAGCATTCGTTTGTGTGGGATGCTCTACCAGGTTCATTCCTAGATAATGCACTCAAAGGGCACTAAGCATAGAGTGTGAAAACTGAGTTTCCTTGAGAGCTGCTTGGAAGCCTGATGGTGTGTGAAGTTAGTGAGCCAAATGGAGTTGTTCTCCCACAAGAACCACTCGGCTGATTCTTCTTCAATATGCCCTTCACCAACATGCAGTGTTTCCTTGATTGAATTAGCTCTCACACCAATATTTGCGTCTAGAGCCTTTGCATTGAGGGCTATCTGAAAACGGCTGTGGCGCTGAAGTTTCCTGTGAATGTGGAGTTGGTGGCATGTGAAACCCGCATGTGGAGCATTCGTTTGTGTGGGATGCTCACCAAGCTTCATTTCAGTCCTAGGCACTCAAACGGCACTAAGCATAGAGTGTGAAAACTGAGTTTCCTTGAGAGCTGCTTGGAAGCCTGATGGTGTGTGAAGTTAGTGAGCCAAATGGAGTTGTTCTCCCACAAGAACCACTTGGCTGATTCTTCTTCAGTATGCCCTTCACCAACATGCAGTGTTTCCTTGATTGAATTAGCTCTCACACCAATATTTGCGTCTAGAGCCTTTGCATTGAGGGCTATCTGAAAACGGCTGTGGCGCTGAAGTTGCCTGTGAATATGGAGTTGGTGGCATGTGAAACCCGCATGTGGAGCATTCGTTTGTGTGGGATGCTCACCAAGCTTCATTTCAGTCCTAGGCACTCAAAGGGCACTAAGCATAGAGTGTGAAAACTGAGTTTCCTTGAGAGCTGCTTGGAAGCCTGATGGTGTGTGAAGTTAGTGAGCCAAATGGAGTTGTTCTCCCACAAGAACCATTTGGCTGATCCTTCTTCAATATGCCCTTCACCAACATGCAATGTTTCCTTGATTGAATTAGCTCTCACACCAATATTTGCCTCTAGAGCCTTTGCATTGAGGGCTATCTGAAAACGGCTGTGGCGCTGAAGTTGCCTGTGAATGTGGAGTTGGTCGCATGTGAAACCCGCATGTGGAGCATTCGTTTGTGTGGGATGCTCTACCAGGTTCATTCCTAGATAATGCACTGCAAGGGCACTAAGCATAGAGTGTGAAAACTGAGTTTCCTTGAGAGCTGCTTGGAAGCCTGATGGTGTGTGAAGTTAGTGAGCCAAATGGAGTTGTTCTCCCACAAGAACCACGCGGCTGATTCTTCTTCAATATGCCCTTCACCAACATGCAGTGTTTCCTTGATTGAATTAGCTCTCACACCAATATTTGCGTCTAGAGCCTTTGCATTGAGGGCTATCTGAAAACGGCTGTGGCGCTGAAGTTGCCTGTGAATGTGGAGTTGGTGGCATGTGAAACCCGCATGTGGAGCATTCGTTTGTGTGGGATGCTCTACCAGGTACATTCCTAGATAATGCACTGAAAGGGCACTAGGCATAGAGTGTGAAAACTGAGTTTCCTTGAGAGCTGCTTGGGAGCCTGATGGTGTGTGAAGTTAGTGAGCCAAATGGAGTTGTTCTCCCACAAGAACCACTCGGCTGATCCTTCTTCAATAGGCCCTTCACCAACATGCAGTGTTTCCTTGATTGAATTAGCTCTCACACCAATATTTGCGTCTACGAAGCCTTTGCATTGAGGGCTATCTGAAAACGGCTGTGGCGCTGAAGTTGCCTGTGAATGTGGAGTTGGTGGCATGTGAAATCCGCATGTGGAGCATTCGTTTGAGTGGGATGCTCTACCAGGTTCAATCCTAGATAATGCACTCAATATGGTACTAAGCATAGAGTGTGAAAACTGAGTTTCCTTGAGAGCTGCTTGGAAGCCTGATGGTGTGTGAAGTTAGTGAGCCAAATGGTGTTGTTCTCCCACAAGAACCACTCGGCTGATCCTTCTTCAATATGCCCTTCACCAACATGCAGTGTTTCCTTGATTGAATTAGCTCTCACACCAATATTTGCGTCTAGAGCCTTTGCATTGAGGGCTATCTGAAAACGGCTGTGGCGCTGAAGTTGCCTGTGAATGTGGAATTGGTGGCATGTGAAACCCGCATGTGGAGCATTCGTTTGTGTGGGATGCTCACCAAGCTTCATTTCAGTCCTAGGCACTCAAAGGGCACTAAGCATAGAGTGTGAAAACTGAGTTTCCTTGAGAGCCGCTTGGAAGCCTGATAGTGTGTGAAGTTAGTGAGCCAAATGGAGTTGTTCTCCCACAAGAACCACTCGGCTGATCCTTCTTCAATATGCCCTTCACCAACATGCAGTGTTTCCTTGATTGAATTAGCTCTCACACCAATATTTGCGTCTAGAGCCTTTGCATTGAGGGCTATCTGAAAATGGCTGTGACGCTGAAGTTGCCTGTGAATGTGGAGTTGGTCGCATGTGAAACCCGCATGTGGAGCATTCGTTTGTGTGGGATGCTCTACAAGGTTCATTCCTAGATAATGCACTGAAAGGGCACTAAGCATAGAGTGTGAAAACTGAGTTTCCTTGAGAGCTTCTTGGAAGCCTGATGGTGTGTGAAGTTAGTGAGCCAAATGGAGTTGTTCTCCCACAAGAACCACTCGGCTGATTCTTCTTCAATATGCCCTTCACCAACATGCAGTGTTTCCTTGATTGAATTAGCTCTCACACCAATATTTGCGTCTAGAGCCTTTGCATTGAGGGCTATCTGAAAACGGCTGTGGCGCTGAAGTTGCCTGTGAATGTGGAGTTGGTGGCATGTGAAACCCGCATGTGGAGCATTCGTTTGTGTGGGATGCTCACCAAGCTTCATTTCAGTCCTAAGCACTCAAAGGACACTAAGCATAGAGTGTGAAAACTGAGTTTCCTTGGAAGCTGCTTGGAAGCCTGATGGTGTGTGAAGTTAGTGAGCCAAATGGAGTTGTTCTCCCACAAGAACCACTCGGCTGATCCTTCTTCAATAGGCCCTTCACCAACATGCAGTGTTTCCTTGATTGAATTAGCTCTCACAACAATATATCCATCTAGAGCCTGTACACTGAGGGCTATCTGAAAACGGCTGTGGCGCTGAAGTTGCCTGTGAATGTGGAGTTGGTGGCATGTGAAACCCGCATGTGGAGCATTCGTTTGTGTGGGATGCTCACCAAGCTTCATTTCAGTTATAGGCACTCAAAGGGCACTAAGCATAGAGTGTGAAAACTGAGTTTCCTTGAGAGCTGCTTGGAAGCCTGATGGTGTGTGAAGTTAGTGAGCCAAATGGAGTTGTTCTCCAACAAGAACCATTTAGCTAATCCTTCTTCAATATGCCCTTCACCAACATGCAATGTTTCCTTGATTGAATTAGCTCGCACACCAATATTTGCGTCTAGAGCCTTTGCATTGAGGGCTATCTGAAAACGGCTGTGGCGCTGAAGTTGCCTGTGAATGTGGAGTTGGTGGCATGTGAAACCCGCATGTGGAGCATTCGTTTGTGTGGGATGCTCACCAAGCTTCATTTCAGTCCTAGGCGCTCAAAGGGCACTAAGCATAGAGTGTGAAAACTGAGTTTCCTTGAGAGCTGCTTGGAAGCCTGATGGTGTGTGAAGTTAGTGAGCCAAATGGAGTTGTTCTCCCACAAGAACCACTCGGCTGATTCTTCTTCAATATGCCCTTCACCAACATGCAGTGTTTCCTTGATTGAATTAGCTCTCACACCAATATTTGCGTCTAGAGCCTTTGCATTGAGGGCTATCTGAAAACGGCTGTGGCGCTGAAGTTGCCTGTGAATGTGGAGTTGGTGGCATGTGAAACCCGCATGTGGAGCATTGGTTTGTGTGGGATGCTCACCAAGCTTCATTTCAGTCCTACGCACTCAAAGGGCACTAAGCATAGAGTGTGAAAACTGAGTTTCCTTGAGAGCCGCTTGGAAGCCTGATGGTGTGTGAAGTTAGTGAGCCAAATGGAGTTGTTCTCCCACAAGAACCACTCGGCTGATTCTTCTTCAGTATGCCCTTCACCAACATGCAGTGTTTCCTTGATTGAATTAGCTCTCACACCAATATTTGCGTCTAGAGCCTTTGCATGGAGGGCTATCTGAAAACGGCTGTGGCGCTGAAGTTGCCTGTGAATGTGGAGTTGGTGGCATGTGAAACCCGCATGTGGAGCATTCGTTTGTGTGGGATGCTCACCAAGCTTCATTTCAGTCCTAGGCACTCAAAGGGCACTAAGCATAGAGTGTGAAAACTGAGTTTCCTTGAGAGCCGCTTGGAAGCCTGATAGTGTGTGAAGTTAGTGAGCCAAATGGAGTTGTTCTCCCACAAGAACCATTTGGCTGATCCTTCTTCAATATGCCCTTCACCAACATGAAATGTTACCTTGATTGAATTAGCTCGCACACCAATATTTGCCTGTAGAGCCTTTGCATTGAGGGCTATCTGAAAACGGCTGTGGTGCTGAAGTTGCCTGTGAATGTGGAGTTGGTGGCATGTGAAACCCGCACGTGGAGCATTGGTTTGTGTGGGATGCTCACCAAGATTCATTTCAGTCCTAGGCACTGAAAGGGCACTAAGCATAGAGTGTGAAAACTGAGTTTCCTTGAGAGCTGCTTGGAAGCCTGGTGGTGTGTGAAGTTAGTGAGCCAAATGGAGTTGTTCTCCCACAAGAACCACTCGGCTGATCCTTCTTCAATATGCCCTTCACCAGCATGCAGTGTTTCCTTGATTGAATTAGCTCTCACACCAATATTTGCGTCTAGAGCCTTTGCATTGAGGGCTATCTGAAAACGGCTGTGGCGCTGAAGTTGCCTGTGAATGTGGAGTTGGTCGCATGTGAAACCCGCATGTGGAGCATTCATTTGTGTGGGATGCTCTACCAGGTTCATTCCTAGATAATGCACTCAAAGGACACTAAGCATAGAGTGTGAAAACTGAGTTTCCTTGAGAGCTGCTTGGGAGCCTGATGGTGTGTGAAGTTAGTGAGCCAAATGGAGTTGTTCTCCCACAAGAACCACTCGGCTGATCCTTCTTCAATATGCCCTTCACGAACATGCAGTGTTTCCTTGATTGAATTAGCTCTCACACCAATATTTGCGTCTAGAGCCTATGCATTGAGGGCTATCTGAAAACGGCTGTGGCGCTGAAGTTGCCTGTGAATGTGGAGTTGGTGGCATGTGAAAACCCGCATGTGGAGCATTGGTTTGTGTGGGATGCTCAACAAGCTTCATTTCAGTCCTAGGCACTCAAAGGGCACTAAGCATAGAGTGTGAAAACTGAGTTTCCTTGAGAGCTGCTAGGAAGCCTGATGGTGTGTGAAGTTAGTGAGCCAAATGGAGTTGTTCTCCCACAAGAACCACTCGGCTGATTCTTCTTCAATATGCCCTTCACCAACATGCAGTGTTTCCTTGATTGAATTAGCTCTCACACCAATATTTGCGTCTAGAGCCTTTGCATTGAGGGCTATCTGAAAACGGCTGTGGCGCTGAAGTTGCCTGTGAATGTGGAGTTGGTGGCATGTGAAATCCGCATGTGGAGCATTCGTTTGTGTGGGATGCTCTACCAGGTTCATTCCTAGATAATGCACTCAAAGGGCACTAAGCATAGAGTGTGAAAACTGAGTTTCCTTGAGAGCTGCTTGGAAGCCTGATGGTGTGTGAAGTTAGTGAGCCAAATGGAGTTGTTCTCCCACAAGAACCACTCGGCTGATTCTTCTTCAATATGCCCTTCACCAACATGCAGTGTTTCCTTGATTGAATTAGCTCTCACACCAATATTTGCGTCTAGAGCCTTTGCATTGAGGGCTATCTGAAAACGGCTGTGGCGCTGAAGTTGCCTGTGAATGTGGAGTTGGTGGCATGTGAAACCCGCATGTGGAGCATTCGTTTGTGTGGGATGCTCACCAAGCTTCATTTCAGTCCTAGGCACTCAAACGGCACTAAGCATAGAGTGTGAAAACTGAGTTTCCTTGAGAGCTGCTTGGAAGCCTGATGGTGTGTGAAGTTAGTGAGCCAAATGGAGTTGTTCTCCCACAAGAACCACTTGGCTGATTCTTCTTCAGTATGCCCTTCACCAACATGCAGTGTTTCCTTGATTGAATTAGCTCTCACACCAATATTTGCGTCTAGAGCCTTTGCATTGAGGGCTATCTGAAAACGGCTGTGGCGCTGAAGTTGCCTGTGAATATGGAGTTGGTGGCATGTGAAACCCGCATGTGGAGCATTCGTTTGTGTGGGATGCTCACCAAGCTTCATTTCAGTCCTAGGCACTCAAAGGGCACTAAGCATAGAGTGTGAAAACTGAGTTTCCTTGAGAGCTGCTTGGAAGCCTGATGGTGTGTGAAGTTAGTGAGCCAAATGGAGTTGTTCTCCCACAAGAACCATTTGGCTGATCCTTCTTCAATATGCCCTTCACCAACATGCAATGTTTCCTTGATTGAATTAGCTCTCACACCAATATTTGCCTCTAGAGCCTTTGCATTGAGGGCTATCTGAAAACGGCTGTGGCGCTGAAGTTGCCTGTGAATGTGGAGTTGGTGGCATGTGAAACCCGCACGTGGAGCATTGGTTTGTGTGGGATGCTCACCAAGATTCATTTCAGTCCTAGGCACTCAAAGGGCACTAAGCATAGAGTGTGAAAACTGAGTTTCCTTGAGAGCTGCTTGGAAGCCTGATGGTGTGTGAAGTTAGTGAGCCAAATGGAGTTGTTCTCCCACAAGAACCACTCGGCTGATCCTTCTTCAATATGCCCTTCACCAGCATGCAGTGTTTCCTTGATTGAATTAGCTCTCACACCAATATTTGCGTCTAGAGCCTTTGCATTGAGGGCTATCTGAAAACGGCTGTGGCGCTGAAGTTGCCTGTGAATGTGGAGTTGGTCGCATGTGAAACCCGCATGTGGAGCATTCATTTGTGTGGTATGCTCTACCAGGTTCATTCCTAGATAATGCACTCAAAGGGCACTAAGCATAGAGTGTGAAAACTGAGTTTCCTTGAGAGCTGCTTGGGAGCCTGATGGTGTGTGAAGTTAGTGAGCCAAATGGAGTTGTTCTCCCACAAGAACCACTCGGCTGATCCTTCTTCAATATGCCCTTCACGAACATGCAGTGTTTCCTTGATTGAATTAGCTCTCACACCAATATTTGCGTCTAGAGCCTATGCATTGAGGGCTATCTGAAAACGGCTGTGGCGCTGAAGTTGCCTGTGAATGTGGAGTTGGTGGCATGTGAAAACCGCATGCGGAGCATTGGTTTGTGTGGGATGCTCAACAAGCTTCATTTCAGTCCTAGGCACTCAAAGGGCACTAAGCATAGAGTGTGAAAACTGAGTTTCCTTGAGAGCTGCTAGGAAGCCTGATGGTGTGTGAAGTTAGTGAGCCAAATGGAGTTGTTCTCCCACAAGAACCACTCGGCTGATTCTTCTTCAATATGCCCTTCACCAACATGCAGTGTTTCCTTGATTGAATTAGCTCTCACACCAATATTTGCGTCTAGAGCCTTTGCATTGAGGGCTATCTGAAAACGGCTGTGGCGCTGAAGTTGCCTGTGAATGTGGAGTTGGTGGCATGTGAAATCCGCATGTGGAGCATTCGTTTGTGTGGGATGCTCTACCAGGTTCATTCCTAGATAATGCACTCAAAGGGCACTAAGCATAGAGTGTGAAAACTGAGTTTCCTTGAGAGCTGCTTGGAAGCCTGATGGTGTGTGAAGTTAGTGAGCCAAATGGAGTTGTTCTCCCACAAGAACCACTCGGCTGATTCTTCTTCAATATGCCCTTCACCAACATGCAGTGTTTCCTTGATTGAATTAGCTCTCACACCAATATTTGCGTCTAGAGCCTTTGCATTGAGGGCTATCTGAAAACGGCTGTGGCGCTGAAGTTTCCTGTGAATGTGGAGTTGGTGGCATGTGAAACCCGCATGTGGAGCATTCGTTTCTGTGGGATGCTCACCAAGCTTCATTTCAGTCCTAGGCACTCAAACGGCACTAAGCATAGAGTGTGAAAACTGAGTTTCCTTGAGAGCTGCTTGGAAGCCTGATGGTGTGTGAAGTTAGTGAGCCAAATGGAGTTGTTCTCCCACAAGAACCACTTGGCTGATTCTTCTTCAGTATGCCCTTCACCAACATGCAGTGTTTCCTTGATTGAATTAGCTCTCACACCAATATTTGCGTCTAGAGCCTTTGCATTGAGGGCTATCTGAAAACGGCTGTGGCGCTGAAGTTGCCTGTGAATGTGGAGTTGGTCGCATGTGAAACCCGCATGTGGAGCATTCGTTTGTGTGGGATGCTCTACCAGGTTCATTCCTAGATAATGCACTGCAAGGGCACTAAGCATAGAGTGTGAAAACTGAGTTTCCTTGAGACCTGCTTGGAAGCCTGATGGTGTGTGAAGTTAGTGAGCCAAATGGAGTTGTTCTCCCACAAGAACCACTCGGCTGATTCTTCTTCAATATGCCCTTCACCAACATGCAGTGTTTCCTTGATTGAATTAGCTCTCACACCAATATTTGCGTCTAGAGCCTTTGCATTGAGGGCTATCTGAAAACGGCTGTGGCGCTGAAGTTGCCTGTGAATGTGGAGTTGGTGGCATGTGAAACCCGCATGTGGAGCATTCGTTTGTGTGGGATGCTCTACCAGGTACATTCCTAGATAATGCACTGAAAGGGCACTAGGCATAGAGTGTGAAAACTGAGTTTCCTTGAGAGCTGCTTGGGAGCCTGATGGTGTGTGAAGTTAGTGAGCCAAATGGAGTTGTTCTCCCACAAGAACCACTCGGCTGATCCTTCTTCAATAGGCCCTTCACCAACATGCAGTGTTTCCTTGATTGAATTAGCTCTCACACCAATATTTGCGTCTAGAGCCTTTGCATTGAGGGCTATCTGAAAACGGCTGTGGCGCTGAAGTTGCCTGTGAATGTGGAGTTGGTGGCATGTGAAATCCGCATGTGGAGCATTCGTTTGAGTGGGATGCTCTACCAGGTTCAATCCTAGATAATGCACTCAAATGGTACTAAGCATAGAGTGTGAAAACTGAGTTTCCTTGAGAGCTGCTTGGAAGCCTGATGGTGTGTGAAGTTAGTGAGCCAAATGGTGTTGTTCTCCCACAAGAACCACTCGGCTGATCCTTCTTCAATATGCCCTTCACCAACATGCAGTGTTTCCTTGATTGAATTAGCTCTCACACCAATATTTGCGTCTAGAGCCTTTGCATTGAGGGCTATCTGAAAACGGCTGTGGCGCTGAAGTTGCCTGTGAATGTGGAATTGGTGGCATGTGAAACCCGCATGTGGAGCATTCGTTTGTGTGGGATGCTCACCAAGCTTCATTTCAGTCCTAGGCACTCAAAGGGCACTAAGCATAGAGTGTGAAAACTGAGTTTCCTTGAGAGCCGCTTGGAAGCCTGATAGTGTGTGAAGTTAGTGAGCCAAATGGAGTTGTTCTCCCACAAGAACCACTCGGCTGATCCTTCTTCAATATGCCCTTCACCAACATGCAGTGTTTCCTTGATTGAATTAGCTCTCACACCAATATTTGCGTCTAGAGCCTTTGCATTGAGGGCTATCTGAAAATGGCTGTAACGCTGAAGTTGCCTGTGAATGTGGAGTTGGTCGCATGTGAAACCCGCATGTGGAGCATTCGTTTGTGTGGGATGCTCTACCAGGTTCATTCCTAGATAATGCACTGAAAGGGCACTAAGCATAGAGTGTGAAAACTGAGTTTCCTTGAGAGCTGCTTGGAAGCTTGATGGTGTGTGAAGTTAGTGAGCCAAATGGAGTTGTTCTCCCACAAGAACCACTCGGCTGATTCTTCTTCAATATGCCCTTCACCAACATGCAGTGTTTCCTTGATTGAATTAGCTCTCACACCAATATTTGCGTCTAGAGCCTTTGCATTGAGGGCTATCTGAAAACGGCTGTGGCGCTGAAGTTGCCTGTGAATGTGGAGTTGGTGGCATGTGAAACCCGCATGTGGAGCATTCGTTTGTGTGGGATGCTCACCAAGCTTCATTTCAGTCCTAAGCACTCAAAGGACACTAAGCATAGAGTGTGAAAACTGAGTTTCCTTGAGAGCTGCTTGGAAGCCTGATGGTGTGTGAAGTTAGTGAGCCAAATGGAGTTGTTCTCCAACAAGAACCATTTAGCTAATCCTTCTTCAATATGCCCTTCACCAACATGCAATGTTTCCTTGATTGAATTAGCTCGCACACCAATATTTGCGTCGAGAGCCTTTGCATTGAGGGCTATCTGAAAACGGCTGTGGCACTGAAGTTGCCTGTGAATGTGGAGTTGGTGGCATGTGAAACACGCATGTGGAGCATTGGTTTGTATGGGATGCTCACCAAGCTTCTTTTCAGTCCTAGGCACTCAAAGGACACTAAGCATAGAGTGTGAAAACTGAGTTTCCTTGAGAGCTGCTTGGAAGCCTGATGGTGTGTGAAGTTAGTGAGCCAAATGGAGTTGTTCTCCCACAAGAACCACTCGGCTGATTCTTCTTCAATATGCCCTTCACCAACATGCAGTGTTTCCTTGATTGAATTAGCTCTCACACCAATATTTGCGTCTAGAGCCTTTGCATTGAGGGCTATGTGAAAACGGCTGTGGCGCTGAAGTTGCCTGTGAATGTGGAGTTGGTGGCATGTGAAACCCGCATGTGGAGCATTCGTTTGTGTGGGATGCTCACCAAGCTTCATTTCAGTCCTAGGCACTCAAAGGGCACTAAGCATAGAGTGTGAAAACTGAGTTTCCTTGAGAGCTGCTTGGAAGCCTGATGGTGTGTGAGGTTAGTGAGCCAAATGGAGTTGTTCTCCCACAAGAACCACTCGGCTGATCCTTCTTCAATAGGCCCTTCACCAACATGCAGTGTTTCCTTGATTGAATTAGCTCTCACAACAATATTTCCATCTAGAGCCTGTACACTGTGGGCTATCTGAAAACGGCTGTGGCGCTGAAGTTGCCTGTGAATGTGGAGTTGGTGGCATGTGAAACCCGCATGTGGAGCATTCGTTTGTGTGGGATGCTCTACCAGGCTCATTCCTAGATAATGCACTGCAAGGGCACTAAGCATAGAGTGTGAAAACTGAGTTTCCTTGAGAGCTGCTTGGAAGCCTGATGGTGTGTGAAGTTAGTGAGCCAAATGGAGTTGTTCTCCCACAAGAACCACTCGGCTGATTCTTCTTCAGTATGCCCTTCACCAACATGCAGTGTTTCCTTGATTGAATTAGCTCTCACACCAATATTTGCGTCTAGAGCCTTTGCATTGAGGGCTATCTGAAAACGGCTGTGGCACTGAAGTTGCCTGTGAATGTGGAGTTGGTGGCATGTGAAACCCGCATGTGGAGCATTGGTTTGTGTGGGATGCTCTACCAGGTTCATTCCTAGATAATGCACTCAAAGGGCACTAAGCATAGAGTGTGAAAACTGAGTTTCCTTGAGAGCTGCTTGGAAGCCTGATGGTGTGTGAAGTTAGTGAGCCAAATGGAGTTGTTCTCCCACAAGAACCACTCGGCTGATTCTTCTTCAATATGTCTTTCACCAACATGCAGTGTTTCCTTGATTGAATTAGCTCTCACACCAATATTTGCGTCTAGAGCCTTTGCATTGAGGGCTATCTGAAAACGGCTGTGGCGCTGAAGTTGCCTGTGAATGTGGAGTTGGTGGCATGTGAAACCCGCATGTGGAGCATTCGTTTGTGTGGGATGCTCACCAAGCTTCATTTCAGTCCTAGGCACTCAAAGGGCACTAAGCATAGAGTGTGAAAACTGAGTTTCCTTGAGAGCTGCTTGGAAGCCTGATGGTGTGTGAAGTTAGTGAGCCAAATGGAGTTGTTCTCCCACAAGAACCACTCGGCTGATTCTTCTTCAATATGCCCTTCACCAACATGCAGTGTTTCCTTGATTGAATTAGCTCTCACACCAGTATTTGATTCTAGAGCCTTTGCATTGAGGGCTATCTGAAAACGGCTGTGGCGCTGAAGTTGCCTGTGAATGTGGAGTTGGTGGCATGTGAAACCCGCATGTGGAGCATTCGTTTGTGTGGGATGCTCACCAAGATTCATTTCAGTCCTAGGCACTCAAAGGGCACTAAGCATAGAGTGTGAAAACTGAGTTTCCTTGAGAGCTGCTTGGAAGCCTGATGGTGTGTGAAGTTAGTGAGCCAAATGGAGTTGTTCTCCCACAAGAACCACTCGGCTGATCCTTCTTCAATATGCCCTTCACCAACATGCAGTGTTTCCTTGATTGAATTAGCTCTCACACCAATATTTGCGTCTAGAGCCTTTGCATTGAGGGCTATCTGAAAACGGCTGTGGCGCTGAAGTTGCCTGAGAATGTGGAGTTGGTGGCATGTGAAACACGCATGTGGAGCATTCGTTTTTGTGTGGGATGCTCTACCAGTTTCATTCCTAGATAATGCACTGAAAGGGCATTAAGCATAGAGTGTGAAAACCGAGTTTCCTTGAGAGCTGCTTGGAAGCCTGATGGTGTGTGAAATTAGTGAGCCAAATGGAGTTGTTCTCCCACAAGAACCACTCGGCTGATTCTTCTTCAATATGCCCTTCACCAACATGCAGTGTTTCCTTGATTGAATTAGCTCTCACACCAATATTTGCGTCTAGAGCCTTTGCATTGAGGGCTATCTGAAAACGGCTGTGGCGCTGAAGTTGCCTGTGAATGTGGAGTTGGTGGCATGTGAAACCCGCATGTGGAGCATTCGTTTGTGTGGGATGCTCACCAAGCTTCTTTTCAGTCCTAGGCACTCAAAGGACACTAAGCATAGAGTGTGAAAACTGAGTTTCCTTGAGAGCTGCTTGGAAGCCTGATGGTGTGTGAAGTTAGTGAGCCAAATGGAGTTGTTCTCCCACAAGAACCACTCGGCTGATCCTTCTTCAATAGGCCCTTCACCAACATGCAGTGTTTCCTTGATTGAATTACCTCTCACAACAATATTTCCATCTAGAGCCTGTACACTGAGGGCTATCTGAAAACGGCTGTGGCGCTGAAGTTGCCTGTGAATGTGGAGTTGGTGGCATGTGAAACCCGCATGTGGAGCATTCGTTTGTGTGGGATGCTCACCAAGCTTCATTTCAGTCCTAGGCACTCAAAGGGCACTAAGCATAGAGTGTGAAAACTGAGTTTCCTTGAGAGCTGCTTGGAAGCCTGATGGTGTGTGAAGTTAGTGAGCCAAATGGAGTTGTTCTCCAACAAGAACCATTTAGCTAATCCTTCTTAAATATGCCCTTCACCAACATGCAGTGTTTCCTTGATTGAATTAGCTCTCACACCAATATTTGCGTCTAGAGCCTTTGCATTGAGGGCTATCTGAAAACGGCTGTGGCGCTGAAGTTGCCTGTGAATGTGGAGTTGGTGGCATGTGAAACCCGCATGTGGAGCATTCGTTTGTGTGGGATGCTCACCAAGATTCATTTCAGTCCTAGGCACTCAAAGGGCACTAAGCATAGAGTGTGAAAACTGAGTTTCCTTGAGAGCTGCTTGGAAGCCTGATGGTGTGTGAAGTTAGTGAGCCAAATGGAGTTGTTCTCCCACAAGAACCACTCGGCTGATCCTTCTTCAGTATGCCCTTCACCAACATGCAGTGTTTCGTTGATTGAATTAGCTCTCACACCAATATTTGCGTCTAGAGCCTTTGCATTGAGGGCTATCTGAAAACGGCTGTGGCGCTGAAGTTGCCTGAGAATGTGGAGTTGGTGGCATGTGAAACACGCATGTGGAGCATTCGTTTTTGTGTGGGATGCTCTACCAGTTTCATTCCTAGATAATGCACTGAAAGGGCATTAAGCATAGAGTGTGAAAACTGAGTTTCCTTGAGAGCTGCTTGGAAGCCTGATGGTGTGTGAAATTAGTGAGCCAAATGGAGTTGTTCTCCCACAAGAACCACTCGGCTGATTCTTCTTCAATATGCCCTTCACCAACATGCAGTGTTTCCTTGATTGAATTAGCTCTCACACCAATATTTGCCTCTAGAACCTTTGCATTGAGGGCTATCTGAAAACGGCTGTGGCGCTGAAGTTGCCTGTGAATGTGGAGTTGGTGGCATGTGAAACCCGCATGTGGAGCATTCGTTTGTGTGGGATGCTCACCAAGCTTCTTTTCAGTCCTAGGCACTCAAAGGACACTAAGCATAGAGTGTGAAAACTGAGTTTCCTTGAGAGCTGCTTGGAAGCCTGATGGTGTGTGAAGTTAGTGAGCCAAATGGAGTTGTTCTCCCACAAGAACCACTCGGCTGATCCTTCTTCAATATGCCCTTCACCAGCATGCAGTGTTTCCTTGATTGAATTAGCTCTCACAACAATATTTCCATCTAGAGCCTGTACACTGAGGGCTATCTGAAAACGGCTGTGGCGCTGAAGTTGCCTGTGAATGTGGAGTTGGTGGCATGTGAAACCTGCATGTGGAGCATTCGTTTGTGTGGGATGCTCACCAAGCTTCATTTCAGTCCTAGGCACTCAAAGTGCACTAAGCATAGAGTGTGAAAACTGAGTTTCCTTGAGAGCTGCTTGGAAGCCTGATGGTGTGTGAAGTTAGTGAGCCAAATGTAGTTGTTCTCCAACAAGAACCATTTAGCTAATCCTTCTTCAATATGCCCTTCACCAACATGCAGTGTTTCCTTGATTGAATTAGCTCTCACACCAATATTTGCGTCTAGAGCCTTTGCATTGAGGGCTATCTGAAAACGGCTGTGGCGCTGAAGTTGCCTGTGAATGTGGAGTTGGTGGCATGTGAAACCCGCATGTGGAGCATTCGTTTGTGTGGGATGCTCACCAAGCTTCATTTCAGTCCTAGGCACTCAAAGGACACTAAGCATAGAGTGTGAAAACTGAGTTTCCTTGAGAGCTGCTTGGAAGCCTGATGGTGTGTGAAGTTAGTGAGCCAAATGGAGTTGTTCTCCCACAAGAACCACTGGGCTGATCCTTCTTCAGTATGCCCTTCACCACCATGCAGTGTTTCGTTGATTGAATTAGCTCTCACACCAATATTTGCGTCTAGAGCCTTTGCATTGAGGGCTATCTGAAAACGGCTGTGGCGCTGAAGTTGCCTGTGAATGTGGAGTTGGTCGCATGTGAAACCCGCATGTGGAGCATTGGTTTGTGTGGGATGCTCTACCAGGCTCATTCCTAGATAATGCACTGAAGGGCACTAAGCATAGAGTGTGAAAACTGAGTTTACCTTGAAAGCTGCTTGGAAGCCTGATGGTGTGTGAAGTTAGTGAGCCAAATGGAGTTGTTCTCCCACAAGAACCACTCGGCTGATTCTTCTTCAATATGCCCTTCACCAACATGCTGTGTTTCCTTGATTCAATTAGCTCTCACACCAATATTTGCATCTAGAGCCTTTGCATTGAGGGCTATCTGAAAACGGCTGTGGCGCTGAAGTTGCCTGTGAATGTGGAGTTGGTGGCATGTGAAACCCGCATGTGGAGCATTCGTTTGTGTGGGATGCTCACCAAGCTTCATTTCAGTCCTAGGCACTCAAGGGGAACTAAGCATAGAGTGTGAAAACTGAGTTTCCTTGAGAGCTGCTTGGAAGCCTGATGGTGTGTGAAGTTAGTGAGCCAAATGGAGTTGTTCTCCCACAAGAACCACTCGGCTGATTCTTCTTCAGTATGCCCTTCACCAACATGCAGTGTTTCCTTGATTGAATTAGCTCTCACACCAATATTTGCGTCTAGAGCCTTTGCATTGAGGGCTATCTGAAAACGGCTGTGGCGCTGAAGTTGCCTGAGAATGTGGAGTTGGTGGCATGTGAAACACGCATGTGGAGCATTCGTTTGTGTGTGGGATGCTCTACCAGGTTCATTCCTAGATAATGCACTGAAAGGGCATTAAGCATAGAGTGTGAAAACTGAGTTTCCTTGAGAGCTGCTTGGAAGCCTGATGGTGTGTGAAGTTAGTGAGCCAAATGGAGTTGTTCTCCCACAAGAACCACTCGGCTGATTCTTCTTCAATATGCCCTTCACCAACATGCAGTGTTTCCTTGATTGAATTAGCTCTCACACCAATATTTGCCTCTAGAGCCTTTGCATTGAGGGCTATCTGAAAACGGCTGTGGCGCTGAAGTTGCCTGTGAATGTGGAGTTGGTGGCATGTGAAACCCGCATGTGGAGCATTCGTTTGTGTGGGATGCTCACCAAGCTTCTTTTCAGTCCTAGGCACTCAAAGGACACTAAGCATAGAGTGTGAAAACTGAGTTTCCTTGAGAGCTGCTTGGAAGCCTGATGGTGTGTGAAGTTAGTGAGCCAAATGGAGTTGTTCTCCCACAAGAACCACTCGGCTGATCCTTCTTCAGTATGCCCTTCACCAACATGCAGTGTTTCCTTGATTGAATTAGCTCTCACACCAATATTTGCGTCTAGAGCCTTTGCATTGAGGGCTATCTGAAAACGGCTGTGGCGCTGAAGTTGCCTGTGAATGTGGAGTTGGTCGCATGTGAAACCCACATGTGGAGCATTGGTTTGTGTGGGATGCTCTACCAGGCTCATTCCTAGATAATGCACTGAAGGGCACTAAGCATAGAGTGTGAAAACTGAGTTTACCTTGAAAGCTGCTTGGAAGCCTGATGGTGTGTGAAGTTAGTGAGCCAAATGGAGTTGTTCTCCCACAAGAACCACTCGGCTGATTCTTCTTCAATATGCCCTTCACCAGCATGCAGTGTTTCCTTGATTCAATTAGCTCTCACACCAATATTTGCATCTAGAGCCTTTGCATTGAGGGCTATCTGAAAACGGCTGTGGCGCTGAAGTTGCCTGTGAATGTGGAGTTGGTGGCATGTGAAACCCGCATGTGGAGCATTCGTTTGTGTGGGATGCTCACCAAGCTTCATTTCAGTCCTAGGCACTCAATGGGAACTAAGCATAGAGTGTGAAAACTGAGTTTCCTTGAGAGCTGCTTGGAAGCCTGATGGTGTGTGAAGTTAGTGAGCCAAATGGAGTTGTTCTCCCACAAGAACCACTCGGCTGATTCTTCTTCAGTATGCCCTTCACCAACATGCAGTGTTTCCTTGATTGAATTAGCTCTCACACCAATATTTGCGTCTAGAGCCTTTGCATTGAGGGCTATCTGAAAACGGCTGTGGCGCTGAAGTTGCCTGAGAATGTGGAGTTGGTGGCATGTGAAACACGCATGTGGAGCATTCGTTTTTGTGTGGGATGTTCTACCAGTTTCATTCCTAGATAATACACTGAAAGGGCATTAAGCATAGAGTGTGAAAACTGAGTTTCCTTGAGAGCTGCTTGGAAGCCTGATGGTGTGTGAAGTTAGTGAGCCAAATGGAGTTGTTCTCCCACAAGAACCATTTAGCTAATCCTTCTTCAATATGCCCTTCACCAACATGCAGTGTTTCCTTGACTGAATTAGCTCTCATACCAATATTTGCGTCTAGAGCCTTTGCATTGAGGGCTATCTGAAAACGGCTGTGGCGCTGAAGTTGCCTGTGAATGTGGAGTTGGTGGCATGTGAAACCCGCATGTGGAGCATTCGTTTGTGTGGGATGCTCACCAAGCTTCTTTTCAGTCCTAGGCACTCAAAGGACACTAAGCATAGAGTGTGAAAACTGAGTTTCCTTGAGAGCTGCTTGGAAGCCTGATGGTGTGTGAAGTTAGTGAGCCAAATGGAGTTGTTCTCCCACAAGAACCACTCGGCTGATCCTTCTTCAATAGGCCCTTCACCAACATGCAGTGTTTCCTTGATTGAATTAGCTCTCACAACAATATTTCCATCTAGAGCCTGTACACTGAGGGCTATCTGAAAACGGCTGTGGCGCTGAAGTTGCCTGTGAATGTGGAGTTGGTGGCATGTGAAACCCGCATGTGGAGCATTCGTTTGTGTGGGATGCTCACCAAGCTTCATTTCAGTCCTAGGCACTCAAAGGGCACTAAGCATAGAGTGTGAAAACTGAGTTTCCTTGAGAGCTGCTTGGAAGCCTGATGGTGTGTGAAGTTAGTGAGCCAAATGGAGTTGTTCTCCCACAAGAACCATTTAGCTAATCCTTCTTCAATATGCCCTTCACCAACATGCAGTGTTTCCTTGATTGAATTATCTCTCACACCAATATTTGCGTCTAGAGCCTTTGCATTGAGGGCTATCTGAAAACGGCTGTGGCGCTGAAGTTGCCTGTGAATGTGGAGTTGGTGGCATGTGAAACCCGCATGTGGAGCATTCGTTTGTGTGGGATGCTCACCAAGCTTCATTTCAGTCCTAGGCACTCAAAGGGCACTAAGCATAGAGTGTGAAAACTGAGTTTCCTTGAGAGCTGCTTGGAAGCCTGATGGTGTGTGAAGTTAGTGAGCCAAATGGAGTTGTTCTCCCACAAGAACCACTCGGCTGATCCTTCTTCAGTATGCCCTTCACCAACATGCAGTGTTTCCTTGATTGAATTAGCTCTCACACCAATATTTGCGTCTAGAGCCTTTGCATTGAGGGCTATCTGAAAACGGCTGTGGCGCTGAAGTTGCCTGTGAATGTGGAGTTGGTCGCATGTGAAACCCGCATGTGGAGCATTGGTTTGTGTGGGATGCTCTACCAGGCTCATTCCTAGATAATGCACTGAAGGGCACTAAGCATAGAGTGTGAAAACTGAGTTTACCTTGAAAGCTGCTTGGAAGCCTGATGGTGTGTGAAGTTAGTGAGCCAAATGGAGTTGTTCTCCCACAAGAACCACTCGGCTGATTCTTCTTCAATATGCCCTTCACCAACATGCAGTGTTTCCTTGATTCAATTAGCTCTCACACCAATATTTGCATCTAGAGCCTTTGCATTGAGGGCTATCTGAAAACGGCTGTGGCGCTGAAGTTGCCTGTGAATGTGGAGTTGGTGGCATGTGAAACCCGCATGTGGAGCATTCGTTTGTGTGGGATGCTCACCAAGCTTCATTTCAGTCCTAGGCACTCAAGGGGAACTAAGCATAGAGTGTGAAAACTGAGTTTCCTTGAGAGCTGCTTGGAAGCCTGATGGTGTGTGAAGTTAGTGAGCCAAATGGAGTTGTTCTCCCACAAGAACCACTCGGCTGATTCTTCTTCAGTATGCCCTTCACCAACATGCAGTGTTTCCTTGATTGAATTAGCTCTCACACCAATATTTGCGTCTAGAGCCTTTGCATTGAGGGCTATTTGAAAACGGCTGTGGCGCTGAAGTTGCCTGTGAATGTGGAGTTGGTGGCATGTGAAACCCGCATGTGGAGCATTCGTTTGTGTGGGATGCTCACCAAGCTTCATTTCAGTCCTAGGCACTCAAGGGGAACTAAGCATAGAGTGTGAAAACTGAGTTTCCTTGATAGCTGCTTGGAAGCCTGATGGTGTGTGAAGTTAGTGAGCCAAATGGAGTTGTTCTCCCACAAGAACCACTCGGCTGATTCTTCTTCAGTATGCCCTTCACCAACATGCAGTGTTTCCTTGATTGAATTAGCTCTCACACCAATATTTGCGTCTAGAGCCTTTGCATTGAGGGCTATCTGAAAACGGCTGTGGCGCTGAAGTTGCCTGTGAATGTGGAGTTGGTGGCATGTGAAACCCGCATGTGGAGCATTCGTTTGTGTGGGATGCTCTACCAGGTTCATTCCTAGATAATGCACTGAAAGGGCACTAAGCATAGAGTGTGAAAACTGAGTTTACCTGAGAGCTGCTTGGAAGCCTGATGGTGTGTGAAGTTAGTGAGCCAAATGGAGTAGTTCTCCCACAAGAACCACTCGGCTGATCCTTCTTCTTCAATATGCCCTTCACCAACATGCAGTGTTTCCTTGATTGAATTAGCTCTCACACCAATATTTGCGTCTAGACCCTTTGCATTGAGGGCTATCTGAAAACGGCTGTGGCGCTGTAGTTGCCTGTGAATGTGGAGTTGGTGGCATGTGAAACCCGCATGTGGAGCATTCGTTTGTGTGGGATGCTCTACCAGCTTCATTTCAGTCCTAGGCACTCAAAGGGCACTAAGCATAGAGTGTGAAAACTGAGTTTCCTTGAGAGCTGCTTGGAAGCCTGATGTTGTGTGAGGTTAGTGAGCCAAATGGAGTTTTTCTCCCACAAGAACCACTCGGCTGATCCTTCTTCAATATGCCCTTCACCAACATGCAGTGTTTCCTTGATTGAATTAGCTCTCACACCAGTATTTGCGTCTAGAGCCTTTGCATTGAGGGCTATCTGAAAACGGCTGTGGCGCTGAAGTTGCCTGTGAATGTGGAGTTGGTGGCATGTGAAACCCGCATGTGGAGCATTCGTTTGTGTGGGATGCTCACCAAGCTTCTTTTCAGTCCTAGGCACTCAAAGGACACTAAGCATAGAGTGTGAAAACTGAGTTTCCTTGAGAGCTGCTTGGAAGCCTGATGGTGTGTGAAGTTAGTGAGCCAAATGGAGTTGTTCTCCCACAAGAACCACTCGGCTGATCCTTCTTCAATATGCCCTTCACCAGCATGCAGTGTTTCCTTGATTGAATTAGCTCTCACAACAATATTTCCATCTAGAGCCTGTACACTGAGGGCTATCTGAAAACGGCTGTGGCGCTGAAGTTGCCTGTGAATGTGGAGTTGGTGGCATGTGAAACCTGCATGTGGAGCATTCGTTTGTGTGGGATGCTCACCAAGCTTCATTTCAGTCCTAGGCACTCAAAGTGCACTAAGCATAGAGTGTGAAAACTGAGTTTCCTTGAGAGCTGCTTGGAAGCCTGATGGTGTGTGAAGTTAGTGAGCCAAATGTAGTTGTTCTCCAACAAGAACCATTTAGCTAATCCTTCTTCAATATGCCCTTCACCAACATGCAGTGTTTCCTTGATTGAATTAGCTCTCACACCAATATTTGCGTCTAGAGCCTTTGCATTGAGGGCTATCTGAAAACGGCTGTGGCGCTGAAGTTGCCTGTGAATGTGGAGTTGGTGGCATGTGAAACCCGCATGTGGAGCATTCGTTTGTGTGGGATGCTCACCAAGCTTCATTTCAGTCCTAGGCACTCAAAGGACACTAAGCATAGAGTGTGAAAACTGAGTTTCCTTGAGAGCTGCTTGGAAGCCTGATGGTGTGTGAAGTTAGTGAGCCAAATGGAGTTGTTCTCCCACAAGAACCACTCGGCTGATCCTTCTTCAGTATGCCCTTCACCAACATGCAGTGTTTCGTTGATTGAATTAGCTCTCACACCAATATTTGCGTCTAGAGCCTTTGCATTGAGGGCTATCTGAAAACGGCTGTGGCGCTGAAGTTGCCTGTGAATGTGGAGTTGGTCGCATGTGAAACCCGCATGTGGAGCATTGGTTTGTGTGGGATGCTCTACCAGGCTCATTCCTAGATAATGCACTGAAGGGCACTAAGCATAGAGTGTGAAAACTGAGTTTACCTTGAAAGCTGCTTGGAAGCCTGATGGTGTGTGAAGTTAGTGAGCCAAATGGAGTTGTTCTCCCACAAGAACCACTCGGCTGATTCTTCTTCAATATGCCCTTCACCAACATGCAGTGTTTCCTTGATTCAATTAGCTCTCACACCAATATTTGCATCTAGAGCCTTTGCATTGAGGGCTATCTGAAAACGGCTGTGGCGCTGAAGTTGCCTGTGAATGTGGAGTTGGTGGCATGTGAAACCCGCATGTGGAGCATTCGTTTGTGTGGGATGCTCACCAAGCTTCATTTCAGTCCTAGGCACTCAAGGGGAACTAAGCATAGAGTGTGAAAACTGAGTTTCCTTGAGAGCTGCTTGGAAGCCTGATGGTGTGTGAAGTTAGTGAGCCAAATGGAGTTGTTCTCCCACAAGAACCACTCGGCTGATTCTTCTTCAGTATGCCCTTCACCAACATGCAGTGTTTCCTTGATTGAATTAGCTCTCACACCAATATTTGCGTCTAGAGCCTTTGCATTGAGGGCTATCTGAAAACGGCTGTGGCGCTGAAGTTGCCTGAGAATGTGGAGTTGGTGGCATGTGAAACACGCATGTGGAGCATTCGTTTTTGTGTGGGATGCTCTACCAGGTTCATTCCTAGATAATGCACTGAAAGGGCATTAAGCATAGAGTGTGAAAACTGAGTTTCCTTGAGAGCTGCTTGGAAGCCTGATGGTGTGTGAAGTTAGTGAGCCAAATGGAGTTGTTCTCCCACAAGAACCATTTAGCTAATCCTTCTTCAATATGCCCTTCACCAACATGCAGTGTTTCCTTGATTGAATTAGCTCTCACACCAATATTTGCGTCTAGAGCCTTTGCATTGAGGGCTATCTGAAAACGGCTGTGGCGCTGAAGTTGCCTGTGAATGTGGAGTTGGTGGCATGTGAAACCCGCATGTGGAGCATTCGTTTGTGTGGGATGCTCACCAAGCTTCTTTTCAGTCCTAGGCACTCAAAGGACACTAAGCATAGAGTGTGAAAACTGAGTTTCCTTGAGAGCTGCTTGGAAGCCTGATGGTGTGTGAAGTTAGTGAGCCAAATGGAGTTGTTCTCCCACAAGAACCACTCGGCTGATCCTTCTTCAATAGGCCCTTCACCAACATGCAGTGTTTCCTTGATTGAATTAGCTCTCACAACAATATTTCCATCTAGAGCCTGTACACTGAGGGCTATCTGAAAACGGCTGTGGCGCTGAAGTTGCCTGTGAATGTGGAGTTGGTGGCATGTGAAACCCGCATGTGGAGCATTCGTTTGTGTGGGATGCTCACCAAGCTTCATTTCAGTCCTAGGCACTCAAAGGGCACTAAGCATAGAGTGTGAAAACTGAGTTTCCTTGAGAGCTGCTTGGAAGCCTGATGGTGTGTGAAGTTAGTGAGCCAAATGGAGTTGTTCTCCCACAAGAACATTTAGCTAATCCTTCTTCAATATGCCCTTCACCAACATGCAGTGTTTCCTTGATTGAATTATCTCTCACACCAATATTTGCGTCTAGAGCCTTTGCATTGAGGGCTATCTGAAAACGGCTGTGGCGCTGAAGTTGCCTGTGAATGTGGAGTTGGTGGCATGTGAAACCGCATGTGGAGCATTCGTTTGTGTGGATGCTCACCAAGCTTCATTCAGTTCCTAGGCACTCAAAGGGCACTAAGCATAGAGTGTGAAACTGAGTTTCCTTGAGAGCTGCTTGGAAGCCTGATGGTGTGTGAAGTTAGTGAGCCAAATGGATTGTTCTCCACAAGAACCACTCGGCTGATCCTTCTTCAGTATGCCCTTCACCAACATGCAGTGTTTCGTTGATTGAATTAGCTCTCACACCAATATTTGCGTCTAGAGCCTTTGCATTGAGGGCTATCTGAAAACGGCTGTGGCGCTGAAGTTGCCTGTGAATGTGGAGTTGGTCGCATGTGAAACCCGCATGTGGAGCATTGGTTTGTGTGGGATGCTCTACCAGGCTCATTCTAGTCTATGCACTGAAGGGCACTAAGCATAGAGTGTGAAAACTGAGTTTACCTTGAAAGCTGCTTGGAAGCCTGATGGTGTGTGAAGTTAGTGAGCCAAATGGAGTTGTTCTCCCACAAGAAACACTCGGCTGATTCTTCTTCAATATGCCCTTCACCAACATGCAGTGTTTCCTTGATTCAATTAGCTCTCACACCAATATTTGCATCTAGAGCCTTTGCATTGAGGGCTATCTGAAAACGGCTGTGGCGCTGAAGTTGCCTGTGAATGTGGAGTGGTGCATGTGAAACCCGCATGTGGAGCATTCGTTTGTGTGGGATGCTCACCAAGTTTCATTCAGTCTAGGCACTCAAGGGAACTAAGCATAGAGTGTGAAAACTGAGTTTCCTTGAGAGCTGCTTGGAAGCCTGATGGTGTGTGAAGTTAGTGAGCCAAATGGAGTTGTTCTCCCACAAGAACCATATAGCTAATCCTTCTTCAATATGCCTTCACCAACATGCAGTGTTTCCTTGATTGAATTAGCTCTCACACCAATATTTGCGTCTAGAGCCTTTGCATTGAGGGCTATCTGAAAACGGCTGTGGCGCTGAAGTTGCCTGTGAATGTGGAGTTGGTGGCATGTGAAACCCGCATGTGGAGCATTCGTTTGTGTGGATGCTCACCAAGCTTCTTTTCAGTCCTAGGCACTCAAAGGACACTAAGCATAGAGTGTGAAAACTGAGTTTCCTTGAGAGCTGCTTGGAAGCCTGATGGTGTGTGAAGTTAGTGAGCCAAATGGAGTTGTTCTCCACAAGAACCACTCGGCTGATCCTTCTTCAATAGGCCCTTCACCAACATGCAGTGTTTCCTTGATTGAATTAGCTCTCAACAATATTTCCATCTAGAGCCTGTACACTGAGGGCTATCTGAAAACGGCTGTGGCGCTGAAGTTGCCTGTGAATGTGGAGTTGGTGGCATGTGAAACCCGCATGTGGAGCATTCGTTTGTGTGGGATGCTCACCAAGCTTCATTTCAGTCCTAGGCACTCAAAGGGCACTAAGCATAGAGTGTGAAAACTGAGTTTCCTTGAGAGCTGCTTGGAAGCCTGATGGTGTGTGAAGTTAGTGAGCCAAATGGAGTTGTTCTCCCACAAGAACCATTTAGCTAATCCTTCTTCAATATGCCCTTCACCAACATGCAGTGTTCCTTGATTGAATTATCTCTCACACCAATATTTGCGTCTAGAGCCTTTGCATTGAGGGCTCTCTGAAAACGGCTGTGGCGCTGAAGTTGCCTGTGAATGTGGATTTGGTGGCATGTGAAACCGCATGTGGAGCATTCGTTTGTGTGGGATGCTTACCAAGCTTCATTTCAGTCTAGGCACTCAAAGGGCACTAAGCATAGAGTGTGAAAACTGAGTTTCCTTGAGAGCTGCTTGGAAGCCTGATGGTGTGTGAAGTTAGTGAGCCAAATGGAGTTGTTCTCCCACAAGAACCACTCGGCTGATCCTTCTTCAGTATGCCCTTCACCAACATGCAGTGTTTCGTTGATTGAATTAGCTCTCACACCAATATTTGCGTCTAGAGCCTTTGCATTGAGGGCTATCTGAAAACGGCTGTGGCGCTGAAGTTGCCTGTGAATGTGGAGTTGGTCGCATGTGAAACCCGCATGTGGAGCATTCGTTTGTGTGGGATGCTCTACCAGGCTCATTCCTAGATAATGCACTGAAGGGCACTAAGCATAGAGTGTGAAAACTGAGTTTACCTTGAAAGCTGCTTGGAAGCCTGAGGGTGTGTGAAGTTAGTGAGCCAAATGGAGTTGTTCTCCACAGAACCACTCGGCTGATTCTTCTTCAATATGCCCTTCACCAACATGCAGTGTTTCCTTGATTCAATTAGCTCTCACACCAATATTTGCATCTAGAGCCTTTGCATTGAGGGCTATCTGAAAACGGCTGTGGCGCTGAAGTTGCCTGTGAATGTGGAGTTGGTGGCATGTGAAACCCGCATGTGGAGCATTCGTTTGTGTGGATGCTCACCAAGCTTCATTTCAGTCCTAGGCACTCAAGGGGAACTAAGCATAGAGTGTGAAAACTGAGTTTCCTTGAGAGCTGCTTGGAAGCCTGATGGTGTGTGAAGTTAGTGAGCCAAATGGAGTAGTTCTCGCACAAGAACCACTCGGCTGATTCCTTCTTCAATATGCCTTCACCAACATGCAGTGTTTCCTTGATTGGAATTAGCTCACACCAATATTTGCGTCTAGACCCTTTGCATTGAGGGCTATCTGAAAACGGCTGTGGCGCTGTAGTTGCCTGTGAATGTGGAGTTGGTGGCATGTGAAACCCGCATGTGGAGCATTCGTTTGTGTGGGATGCTCTCTACCAGCTTCATTTCAGTCCTAGGCACTCAAAGGGCACTAAGCATAGAGTGTGAAAACTGAGTTTCCCTGAGAGCTGCTTGGAAGCCTGATGGTGTGTGAAGTTAGTGAGCCAAATGGAGTTGTTCTCCCACAAGAACCACTCGGCTGAATCTTCTTCAATATGCCCTTCACCAACATGCAGTGTTTCCTTGATTGAATTAGCTCTCACACCAATATTTGCGTCTAGAGCCTTTGCATTGAGGGCTATCTGAAAACGGCTGTGGCGCTGAAGTTGCCTGTGAATGTGGATTGTTGACATGTGAAACCCGCATGTGGAGCATTCGTTTGTGTGGGATGCTCTACCAGGCTCATTCCTAGTTAAAGCACTGAAGGGCACTAAGCATAGAGTGTGAAAACTGATTTTCCTTGAGAGCTGCTTGGAAGCCTGATGGTGTGTGAAGTTAGTGAGCCAAATGGAGTTGTTCTCCCACAAGAACCATTTGGCTAATCCTTCTTCAATATGCCTTCACCAACATGCAGTGTTTCCTTGATTGAATAGCTCTCACACCAATATTTGCGTCTAGAGCCTTTGCATTGAGGGCTATCTGAAAACGGCTGTGGCACTGAAGTTTTCTGTGAATGTGGAGTTGGTGGCATGTGAAACCCGCATGTGGAGCATTCGTTTGTGTGGGATGCTCTACCAGGCTCATTTCTAGATAATGCACTGAAAGGGCACTAAGCATAGAGTGTGAAAACTGAGTTTCCTTGAGAGCTGCTTGGAAGCCTGATGATGTGTGAGGTTAGTGAGCCAAATGGAGTTGTTCTTCCACAAGAACCACTCGGCTGATTCTTCTTCAGTATGCCCTTCACCAACATGCAGTGTTTCCTTGATTGAATTAGCTCTCACACCAATATTTGCGTCTAGAGCCTTTGCATTGAGGGCTATCTGAAAACGGCTGTGGCGCTGAAGTTGCCTGTGAATGTGGAGTTGGTGGCATGTGAAACCCGCATGTGGAGCATTCGTTTGTGTGGGATGCTCACCAAGCTTCATTTCAGTCCTAGGCACTGAAAGGGCACTAAGCATAGAGTGTGAAAACTGAGTTTCCTTGAGAGCTGCTTGGAAGCCTGATGGTGTGTGAAGTTAGTGAGCCAAATGGAGTTGTTCTCCCACTAGAACCATTTTTCTGATCCTTCTTCAATATGCCCTTCACCAACATGCAGTGTTTCCTTGATTGAATAGCTCTCACACCATATTTGAGTCTAGAGCCTTTGCATTGAGGGCTATCTGAAAACGGCTGTGGCGCTGAAGTTGCCTGTGAATGTGGAGTTGGTGGCATGTGAAACCGCATGTGGAGCATTCGTTTGTGTGGGATGCTCTACCAGGCTTCATTCTAGTCTAATGCACTCAAAGGGCACTAAGCATAGAGTGTGAAAACCGAGTTTCCTTGAGAGCTGCTTGGAAGCCTGATGGTGTGTGAAGTTAGTGAGCCAAATGGAGTTGTTCTCTCACAAGAACCACTCGGTTGATCCTTCTTCAATATGCCCTTCACCAACATGCAGTGTTTCCTTGATTGAATTAGCTCTCACACCAATATTTGCGTCTAGAGCCTTTGCATTGAGGGCTATCTGAAAACGGCTGTGCGCTGAAGTTGCTGTGAATGTGGAGTTGGTGGCATGTGAAACCCGCATGTGGAGATTCGTATGTGTGGGATGCTCTACCAGGCTTATTCCTAGATAATGCACTGAAAGGGCACTAAGCATAGAGTGTGAAAACTGATTTTTCCTTGAGAGCTGCTTGGAAGCCTGATGGTGTGTGAAGTTAGTGAGCCAAATGGAGTTGTTCTCCCACAAGAACCACTCGGCTGATCCTTCTTCTTCAATATGCCCTTCACCAGCATGCAGTGTTTCCTTGATTGAATTAGCTCTCACACCAATATTTGCGTCTAGAGCCTTTGCATTGAGGGCTATCTGAAAACGGCTGTGGCGCTGAAGTTGCCTGTGAATGTGGAGTTGGTGGCATGTGAAACCCGCATGTGGAGCATTCGTTTGTGTGGGATGCTCACCAAGCTTCATTTCAGTCCTAGGCACTCAAAGGGCACTAAGCATAGAGTGTGAAAACTGATTTTCTTGAGAGCTGCTTGGAAGCCTGATGGTGTGTGAAGTTAGTGAGCCAAATGGAGTTGTTCTCCCACAAGAACCACTCGGCTGATCCTTCTTCTTCAATATGCCTTCACCAGCATGCAGTGTTTCCTTGATTGAATTAGCTCTCACACCAATATTTGCGTCTAGAGCCTTTGCATTGAGGGCTATCTGAAAACGGCTGTGGCGCTGAAGTTGCCTGTGAATGTGGATTTGTGGCATGTGAAACCCGCATGTGGAGCATTCGTTTGAGTGGGATGCTCACCAAGCTTCATTCAGTCCTAGGCACTCAAAGGGCACTAAGCATAGAGTGTGAAAACTGAGGTTACCTGAGAGCTGCTTGGAAGCCTGATGGTGTGTGAAGTTAGTGAGCCAAATGGAATTGTTCTCCCACAAGAACCAATCGGCTGATCCTTCTTCAATATGCCCTTCACCTATCATGCAGTGTTTCCTTGATTGAATTAGCTCTCACCCAAATATGTGCGTCTAGAGCCTTTGAATTGAGGGCTATCTGAAAACGGCTGTGGCGCTGAAGTTGCCTGTGAATGTGGAGTTGGTGGCATGTGAAACCGCATGTGGAGCATTGGTTTGTGTGGGATGCTCTACCAGCCTCATTCCTAGATAATACACTCAAAGGGCACTAAGCATAGAGTGTGAAAACTGAGTTTCTTGAGAGCTGCTTGGAAGCCTGATGGTGTGTGAAGTTAGTGAGCCAAATGGAGTTGTTCTCCCACAAGAACCACTCTGCTGATCCTTCTTCTTCAATATGCCCTTCACCAACATGCAATGTTTCCTTGATTGAATAGCTCTCACACCAATATTTGCGTCTAGAGCCTTTGCATTGAGGGCTATCTGAAAACGGCTGTGGCGCTGAAGTTGCCTGTGAATGTGGAGTTGGTGGCATGTGAAACCCGCATGTGGAGCATTCATTGTTTGTGTGGATGCTCTACCAGGTTCATTCGTAGATAATGCACTCAAAGGGCACTAAGCATAGAGTGTGAAAACTGAGTTTCCTTGAGAGCTGCTTGGAAGCCTGATGGTGTGTGAAGTTAGTGAGCCAAATGGAGTTGTTCTCCCACAAGAACCACTCGGCTGATCCTTTTCTTCAATATGCCCTTCACCAACATGCAGTGTTCCTTGATTGAATTAGCTCTCCCACCAATATTTGCGTCTAGAGCCTTTGCATTGAGGGCTATCTGAAAACGGCTGTGGCGCTGAAGTTGCCTGTGAATGTGGAGTTGGTGGCATGTGAAACCGCATGTGGAGCATTGGTTTGTGTGGGATGCTCTACAGGCTTCATTCTAGCTGATGCACTGAAAGGGCACTAAGCATAGAGTGTGAAAACTGAGTTTCCTTGAGAGCTGCTTGGAAGCCTGATGGTGTGTGAAGTTAGTGAGCCAAATGGAGTTGTTCTCCACAAGAACCACTAGGCTGATCCTTCTTCTTCATTATGCCCTTCACCAACATGCATTGTTTCCTTGATTGAATTAGCTCTCACACCAATATTTGCGTCTAGAGCCTTTGCATTGAGGGCTATCTGAAAACGGCTGTGGCGCTGAAGTTGCCTGTGAATGTGGAGTGGTGGCATGTGAAACCGCATGTGGAGCATTCGTTTGTGTGGGATGCTCTACCAGGTTCATTCCTAGATAATGCACTGAAAGGGCACTAAGCATAGAGTGTGAAAACTGAGTTTCCTTGAGAGCTGCTTGAAGCCTGATGGTGTGTGAAGTTAGTGAGCCAAATGGAGTTGTTCTCCCACAAGAACCACTCGGCTGATCCTTCTTCAATATGTTCTTCACGACATACAGTGTGTCCTTGATTGAATTAGCTCTCACACCAATATTTGCGTCTAGAGCCTTTGCATTGAGGGCTATCTGAAAACGGTTGTGGCGCTGAAGTTGCCTGTGAATGTGGAGTTGGTGGCATGTGAAACCCGCATGTGGAGCATTCGTTTGTGTGGGATGCTCATCCAAGCTTCATTTCAGTCCTAGGCACTCAAAGGGCACTTAGCATAGAGTGTGAAAACTGAGTTTCCTTGGAGCGGCTTGGAAGCCTGATGGTGTGTGAGTTAGTGAGCCAAATGGAGTTGTTCTCCCACAAGAACCACTCGGCTGATCCTTCTTCATTATGCCCTTCAATACATGCCTTGTTTCCTTGATTGAATTAGCTCTCACAGCCAATATTTGCGTCTAGAGCCTTTGCATTGAGGGCTATCTGAAAACGGCTGTGGCGCTGAAGTTGCCTGTGAATGTGGAGTTGGTGGCATGTGAAACTTGCATGTGGAGCATTCGTTTGTGTGGGATGCTCTACCAGGCTTCATTCCTAGATAATGCACTGCAAAGGGCACTAAGCATAGAGTGTGAAAACTGAGTTTCCTTGAGAGCTGCTTGGAAGCCTGATGGTGTGTGAGGTTAGTGAGCCAAATGGAGTTGTTCTCCCACAAGAACCACTCGGTGATCCTTCTTCAATATGCCCTTCACCAACATGTCTTGTTTCCTTGATTGAATTAGCTCTCACACCAATATTGGCGTCTAGAGCCTTTGCATGAGGGCTATCTGAAAACGGCTGTGGCGCTGAAGTTGCCTGTGAATGTGGAGTGGTGGCATGTGAAACCGCATGTGGAGCATTCGTTTGTGTGGATGCTCTACCAGGATTCATTTCAGTCTAGGCACTCAAAGGCACTAAGCATAGAGTGTGAAAACTGAGTTTCCTTGAGAGCTGCTTGGAAGCCTGATGGTGTGTGAAGTTAGTGAGCCAAATGGAGTTGTTCTCCCACAAGAACCACTCGGCTGATCCTTCTTCTTCAATATGCCCTTCACCAACATGCAGTGTTTCCTTGATTGAATTAGCTCTCACCCAATATTTGCGTCTAGAGCCTTTGCATTGAGGGCTATCTGAAACGGCTGTGGCGCTGAAGTTGCCTGTGAATGTGGAGTTGGTGGCATGTGAAACCCGCATGTGGAGCATTCGTTTGTGTGGGATGCTCACCAAGCTTCATTCCTAGGATACTCAAAGGGCACTAAGCATAGAGTGTGAAAACTGAGTTTACCTGAGAGCTGCTTGGAAGCCTGATGGTGTGTGAAGTTAGTGAGCCAAATGGAATTGTTCTCCCACAAGAACCACTCGGCTGATCCTTCTTCAATATGCCCTTCACCTATATGCAGTGTTTCCTTGATTGAATTAGGTCTCTCACCCAATATGTGGCTCTAGAGCCTTTGAATTGAGGGCTATCTGAAAACGGCTGTGGCGCTGAAGTTGCCTGTGAATGTGAGTGGTGGCATGTGAAACCCGCATGTGGAGCATTGGTTTGTGTGGGAATGCTCTACAGGTTCATCTAGATAATGCACTCAAAGGGCACTAAGCATAGAGTGTGAAAACTGAGTTTCTTGAGAGCTGCTTGGAAGCCTGATGGTGTGTGAAGTTAGTGAGCCAAATGGAGTTGTTCTCACAAGAACCACTCGGCTGATCCTTCTTCTTCAATATGCTTCACCAACATCGCAAGTTTCTTGATTGAATTAGCTCTCCCACCAATATTTGCGTCTAGAGCCCTTTGCATTGAGGGCTATCTGAAAACGGCTGTGGAGCTGAAGTTGCCTGTGACAGTGGAGTTGGTGGCATGTGAAACCGCATGTGGAGCATTGGTTTGTGTGGATGCTCTACCAGGTTCATTCCTAGATAATGCAATGAAGGGCACTAAGCATAGAGTGTGAAAACTGAGTTTTCTTGAGCGCTGCTTGGAAGCCTGATGGTGTGTGAAGTTAGTGAGCCAAATGGAGTTGTTCTCCACAAGAACCACTCGGCTGATCCTTCA